>NW_026902422.1:0-300000 GCF_027409185.1 Cynocephalus volans | reverse complement strand
TTTCAACCGGATAGAACCGGTTTAAAACGGATAAAACCTGATTGATCCGGTTTAAACCGGTTTCAACTGTATAGAACCGGATAGAACCGGTTTAAACCGGATAAAACAGGATTGAACTGGTTTAAACCGGATAAAACCGGATTGAACCGGTTTAAACTGGTTTCAACTGGATAGAACCGGATAGAACAGGTTTAAACTGGATAAAACCGGATTGAACCGGCTTAAACCGGTTTAAACCAGATAAAACCGGATTGAACCGGCTTAAACCGGTTTAAACCGGATAAAACCGGATTGAACCGGTTCAAACCGGTTTAAACCGGATAAAACCGGAATGAACTGTTTTAAACCGGTTAAAACGGATAGAACCGGTTTAAACCGGATAAAACCGGATTGAACCAGTTTAAACCGGTTTAAACCAGATAGAAATGGATAGAACTGGTTTAAACTGGATAAAACCGGAATGAACCGGTTTGAACTGGTCTAAACCAGATAAAACCGGATTGAACTGGTTTCAAACGGTTTAAACCGGATAAAACAAGATTGAACCGGTTTAAACCGGATAAAACCGGATTGAACCAGCTTAAACCGGTTAAAACTGGATAAAACCGGATTGAACCGGTTTAAACTGGTTTCAAGCAGATAGAACCGGATAGAACCGGTTAAAACTGGATAAAACCGGATTGAACCGGCTTAAACCGGATTGAACCGGCTTAAACCGGACAAAACCGGACTGAACTGGTTTAAACCGATTTAAACCGGAAAAAACGGATTGAACCGGTTTAAACTGGATAAAACCAGATTGAACCGGCTTAAACTTGTTTAAATCGGATAGAACCGGTTGAAACCCGTTTAAACCGGAGAAAACCGGATTGAACCGGTTTAAACCGGTTTAAACCGGATAAAACCGGATTGAAGCGGTTTTAAACCGGTTTAAACCGGATAAAACCAGATTGAACCGGTTTAAACAGGTTTACACCAGATAGAACCGGATAGAACCGGTTTAAACCGGATAGAACCGGATAGAACCGGTTTAAACCGGATAAAACCGGATTGAACCGGTTTAAACCGGTTTAAAGCGGATAAAACCGGATTGAACTGGTTTAAACCGGATAAAATCGGATTGAACCGGTTTAAACCGGTTTCAACCGGATAGAACCGGATAGAACCGGTTTAAACTGGATAAAACTGGATTGAAACAGTCTAAACCGTTTTAAACTGGAGAAAACCGGATTGAATAGGTTTAAACTGGATAAAACCGGATTGACCCAGTTGAAACTGGTTTAAACCGGATAAAACCGGATTGAACCGGTTCAAACCGGTTTAAACCGGATAAAACCAAATTGAAACAGTTTAAACCGGATAAAATCAGATTGAACCGGTTTAAAACGGATAAAACCGGATTGAACCAGTTGAAACCCGTTTAAACCAGATGGAAACGGATAGAACCGGTTTAAACCAAATAAAACCGATTGATCTGGTTTAATCCAGTTAAAACAGGATAGAACAGGATAGAACCAGTTTAATCCGATTTAAAAAGGATAGAACCGGATAGAACTGGTCTAAACGAGATAAAACCGGATTGAACCGGTTCAAACTGGTTTAAACCAGATAAAACCGGATTAAACCGTTTTAAAGGGCTTTAAACCGGATAAAAGCAGATTGAACAAGTTTAAGCCGATTAAAACCGGATTGAACTGGTTTAAAACGGTCTAAACCGGATAAAACCGGTTTAAACCGGATAGAACCAGATTGAACCGGTTTAAACCACATAAAACCGGATTGAACCGGTTCAAACCGGTTTAAACCGGATAAAACCGGAGTGAACTTGTTTAAACCGGATAAAAACGGATTGAACCGGTTTAAACCGGATAAAACCGGATTGAACCGTTTCAAAACGGTTTTAAACGGATAAAACCGGAATGAACCGGTTTAAACCGGATAAAACCGGATTGAACTGTTTCAAACCGGTTTTAACCAGATAAAACCGGAATGAACCGGTTTAAACGGGTTTCAACCGGATAGAACCGGATATAACCGGTTTAAACTGGATAAAACCGGAATGAAACGGCTTAAACAGGTCTAATCCGGATAAAACCCGATTGAACAGGCTTAAACTGGTATAAACAGCATAGAACCGGTTTAAACCGGATAAAACCGGATTGAACCGTTTTAAACCGGTTTAAACCGGATAAAACCGGATTGATCCGGTTTAAACCGGTTTAAACTGGATAAAACCGGAGTGAACCGGTTTAAATCGGTTTAAAGCAGATAAAACCGAATTGAAACGGATTAAACCAGTTTATACTGGATAAACCGGATTGAATCGGTTAAAACCGGTTTAAACCGGATAAAAACAGATTGAACCGGTTTAAACCGGATCAAACCGGATTGAACCGTATTAAACCAGTTTCAACCGGATAGAACCGGATAGAACCGGTTTAAACCGGATAAAACCGGATTGAAGCGGTTTAAACCGGTTCAAACCGGATAAAACCAGATTGAAACGGTTTAAACCGGATTGAACCGGCTTAAACCGGATAAAACCGGACTGAACTGGTTTAAACCGATTTAAACCGGAAAAAAAGGATTGAACCGGTTTAAACTGGATAAAACCGGATTGAACCGGCTTAAACCTGTTTAAACTGGATAGAACCGGTTTAAACCGGATCGGTTTAAACCGGATAAAACAGGCATGAACCGTCTCAAACCGGTTTAAACCGGATAGATCCGGTTGAAACCCGTTTAAACCGGATAAAACCGGATTGAACCGGTTTAAACCGGTTTAAACAGGATAAAACCGGATTGAAGCGGTTTAAACCGGTTTAAACCGGATAGAACCGGTTTAAACCGGATAGAATCCGTTTAAACCAGATAAAACCGGATTGAACCAGTTTAAACCGGTTTAAACCGGATAAAACCGGATTGAACCGGTTTACACCAGATAGAACCGGATAGAACCGGTTTAAACCGGATAGAAACGGATAGAACCGGTTTAAACCGGATAAAACCGGATTGAACCGGTTTAAACCTGTTTAAAGCGGATAAAACCGGATTGAACTGGTTTAAACCGGATAAAACCGGATTGAACCGGTTTAAACCGGTTTCAACCGGATAGAACTGGATAGAACCGGTTTAAACTGGATAAAACCGGATTGAAACAGTCTAAACCGGTTTAAACTGGAGAAAACCGGATTGAATAGGTTTAAACTGGATAAAACCTGATTGACCCAGTTTAAACTGGTTTAAACCGGATAAAACCGGATTGAACCGGTTCAAACCGGTTTAAACCGGATAAAACCAAATTGAAACAGTTTAAACCGGATAAAATCAGATTGAACCGGTTTAAAATGGATAAAACCGGATTGAACCAGTTGAAACCCGTTTAAACCAGATGGAAACGGATAGAACCGGTTTAAACCGGATAAAACCGATTGAACTGGTTTAATCCAGTTAAAACAGGATAGAACAGGATAGAACCAGTTTAATCCGATTTAAAAAGGATAGAAACGGATAGAACCGGTCTAAACGAGATAAAACCGGATTGAACCGGTTCAAACTGGTTTAAACCAGATAAAACCGGATTAAACCGTTTTAAAGGGCTTTAAACCGGATAAAACCAGATTGAACCAGTTTAAGCCGATTAAAACCGGATTGAACTGGTTTAAGCCGGTCTAAACCGGATAAAACCGGTTTAAACCGGATAGAACCAGATTGAACCGGTTTAAACCACATAAAACCGGATTGAACTGGTTCAAACCGGTTTAAACCGGATAAAACCGGAGTGAACTTGTTTAAACCGGATAAAAACGGATTGAACTGGTTTAAACCGGATAAAACCGGATTGAACAGTTTCAAAACGGTTTTAAACGGATAAAACCGGAATGAACCGGTTTAAAGCGGATAAAACCGGATTGAACCGTTTCAAACCGGTTTTAAACGGATAAAACCGGAATGAACCGGTTTAAACCGGATAAAACCGGATTGAACCGTTTCAAACCGGTTTTAACCAGATAAAACCGGAATGAACCGGTTTAAACGGGTTTCAACCGGATAGAACCGGATAGAACCGGTTTAAACTGGATAAAAACGGATTGAACCGGCTTAAACCGGTTTAAAGCGTATAAAACCGGATTGAACCGGTTCAAACCGGATAGAACCGGATAGAACCGGTTTAAACCGGATAAAACCGGATTGAACCGGTTTAAACCGGTTTAAACCGGATAAAATCGGATTGAACTGGTTTAAACCGGATAAAACCGGATTGAACCGGTTTAAACTGGTTTCAACAGGATAGAACTGGATAGAACCGGTTTAAACCGGATAAAACCGGATTGAAGCGGTTTAAACCGGTTAAAACCGGATAAAACCAGATTGAAACGGTTTAAACCGGATTGAACCGGCTTAAACCGGATAAAACCGGAATGAACTGGTTTAAACTGGTTTAAACCGGAAAAAACGGATTAAACCGGTTTAAACTGGATAAAACAGGATAGAACCGGTTTAATCCGGATTAAACCAGATAAAAACCGATTGAACCGGTTTAAACCGGTTTAAACCGGATAAAACCGGATTGAAGCGGTTTAAACCGGTTTAAACCGGATAGAACCGGTTTAAACCGGATAAAACCGGATTGAACCAGTTTAAACCGGTTTAAACCGGATAAAACCGGATTGATCCGGTTTAAACCGGATAAAAACGGATTGAACCGGTTTAAACCGGCTTAAACCAGATAGAACCGGATAGAACTGGTTTAAACCGGATAGAACCGGATAGAACCGGTTTAAACCGGATAAAACCGGATTGAACCGGTTTAAACCGGTTTACAGTGGATAAAACCGGATTGAACTGGTTTAAACCGGATAAAACCGGATTGAACCGGTTTAAACTGGTTTCAACCGGAGAGAACCGGATAGAACCGGTTTAAACTGGAGAAAACCGGATTGAACCTGTTTAAACCGGTTTAAACTGGAGAAAACCGGATTGAAGAGGTTTAAACCGGATAAAACCGGATTGATCCAGTTTAAACCGGTTTAAACAGGATAAAACCGGATTGAACCGGTTCAAACCCGTTTAAACCGGATAAAACCAAATTGAACCAGTTTAAAACGGATAAAATCAGATTGAACTTGTTTAAAACGTATAAAACCGGATTGAACCAGTTTAAACCCTTTTAAACCAGATGGAAACGAATAGAACCGGTTGAAACTGGATAAAACCGGATTGATCCGGTTCAAACCGGATAGAACCGGATAGAACCGGTTTAAACCGGATAAAACCGGATTGAACCGGATCAAACCGGATAGAACCGGATAGAACCCGTTTAAACCGGATAAAAACGGATTGAAACGGTTTAAACCGGATAAAACCGGATTGAACCGTTTCAAACCGGTTTTAAACGGATAAAACCGGAATGAACCGGTTTAAACCGGATAAAACCGGATTGAACCGTTTCAAACCGGTTTTAAACGGATAAAACCGGAATGAACCGGTTTAAACTAGATAAAACCGGATTGAACCGTCTTGAACCAGTTTAAACCGGATAAAACCAGATTGAACCGGTTTAAACCGGTTTAAACCGGATAAAACCGGATTGAACTTGTTTAAAACGGATAAAAGCGGATTGAACCGGTTTAAACCGGTTTCAACCGGATAGAACTGGATAGAACCAGTTTAAACCGGATAAAACCGGATTGAAGCGGTTTAAACCGGTTTAAACCGGATAAAATCGGATTGAACCGGTTCAAACCGGTTTAAACTGGATAGAACAGGTTTAAACCGGATAAAAACAGATTGAACCGGTTTAAACCAGATAGAAATGGATAGAACTGGTTTAAACTGGATAAAACCGGATTGAACCGGTTTGAACTGGTCTAAACCAGATAAAACCGGATTGAACTGGTTTCAACCGGTTTAAACCGGATAAAACAAGATTGAACCGGTTTAAACTGGATAAAACCGGATTGAACCGGTTTAAACTGGTTTCAAGCGGATAGAACCGGATAGAACTGGTTAAAACTGGATAAAACCGGATTGAACCGGCTTAAACCGGATTGAACTGGCTTAAACCGGATAAAACCGGACTGAACTGGTTTAAACCGATTTAAACCGGAAAAAACGGATTGAACCGGTTTAAACTGGATAAAACCAGATTGAACCGGCTTAAACCTGTTTAAACTGGATAGAACCGGTTTAAACCGGTATCCGGTTTAAACCGGATAAAACAGGCATGAACCGGCTCAAACCGGTTTAAACCGGATAGAACCGGTTGAAACCCGTTTAAACCGGATAAAACCAGATTGAACCGGTTTAAACCGGTTTAAACCGGATAAAACCGGATTGAAGCGGTTTAAACCGGTTTAAACCGGATAAAACCAGATTGAACCGGTTTAAACAGGTTTACACCAGATAGAACCGGATAGAACCGGTTTAAACCGGATAGAACCGGATAGAACCGGTTTAAACCGGATAAAACCGGATTGATCCGGTTTAAACCGGTTTAAAGCGGATAAAACCGGATTGAACTTGTTTAAACCGGATAAAATCGGATTGAACCGGTTTAAACCGGTTTCAACCGGATAGAACCGGATAGAACCGGTTTAAACTGGATAAAACCGGATTGAAACAGTCTAAACCGGTTTAAACTGGAGAAAACCGAATTGAATAGGTTTAAACTGGATAAAACCGGATTGACCCAGTTTAAACTGGTTTAAACCGGATAAAACCGGATTGAACCGGTTGAAACCGGTTTAAACCGGATAAAACCGGATTGAACCGGTTCAAACCGGTTTAAACCGGATAAAACCAAATTGAAACAGTTTAAACCGGATAAAATCAGATTGAACCGGTTTAAAACGGATAAAACCGATTGAACTGGTTTAATCCAGTTAAAACAGGATAGAACAGGATAGAACCAGTTTAATCCGATTTAAAAAGGATAGAACCGGATAGAACCGGTCTAAACGAGATAAAACCGGATTGAACCGGTTCAAACTGGTTTAAACCAGATAAAACCGGATTAAACCGTTTTAAAGGGCTTTAAACCGGATAAAACCAGATTGAACCAGTTTAAGCCGATTAAAACCGGATTGAACTGGTTTAAACCGGTCTAAACCGGATAAAACCGGTTTAAACCGGATAGAACCAGATTGAACCGGTTTAAACCACATAAAACCGGATTGAACTGGTTCAAACCGGTTTAAACCGGATAAAACCGGAGTGAACTTGTTTAAACCAGATAAAAACGGATTGAACCAGTTTAAACCGGATAAAACCGGATTGAACCGTTTCAAAACGGTTTTAAACGGATAAAACCGGAATGAACCGGTTTAAAGCGGATAAAACCGGATTGAACCGTTTCAAACCGGTTTTAAACAGATAAAAACGGAATGAACCGGTTTAAACCGGATAAAACCGGATTGAACCGTTTCAAACCGGTTTTAACCAGATAAAACCGGAATGAACCGGTTTAAACGGGTTTCAACCGGATAGAACCGGATAGAACCGGTTTAAACTGGATAAAACCGGATTGAACCGGCTTAAACTGGTTTAAACCGTATAAAACCGGATTGAACCGGTTCAAACCGGATAGAACCGGATAGAACCGGTTTAAACCGGATAAAACCGGATTGAACCGGTTTGAACTGGTTTCAACAGGATAGAACTGGATAGAACCGGTTTAAACCGGATAAAACCGGATTGAAGCGGTTTAAACCGGTTAAAACCGGATAAAACCAGATTGAAACGGTTTAAACCGGATTGAACCGGCTTAAACCGGATAAAACCGGAATGAACTGGTTTAAACTGGTTTAAACCGGAAAAAACGGATTGAACCGGTTTAAACTGGATAAAACAGGATAGAACCGGTTTAATCCGGATTAAACCAGATAAAAACCGATTGAAACGGTTTAAACCGGTTTAAACCGGATAAAACCGGATTGAAGCGGTTTAAACCGGTTTAAACCGGATAGAAACGGTTTAAACCGGATAAAACCGGATTGAACCAGTTTAAACCGGTTTAAACCGGATAAAACCGGATTGATCCGGTTTAAACCGGATAAAAACGGATTGAACCGGTTTAAATCGGCTTAAACCAGATAGAACCGGATAGAACCGGTTTAAACCGGATAGAACCGGATAGAACCGGTTTAAACCGGATAAAACCGGATTGAACCGGTTTAAACCGGTTTAAAGTGGATAAAACCGGATTGAACTGGTTTAAACCGGATAAAACCGGATTGAACCAGTTTAAACTGGTTTCAACCGGAGAGAACCGGATAGAACCGGTTTAAACTGGATAAAACCGGATTGAACCTGATTAAACCGGTTTAAACTGGAGAAAACCGGATTGAAGAGGTTTAAACCGGATATAACCGGATTGACCCGGTTTAAAACGGTTTAAACCGGATAAAACCGGATTGAACCGGTTCAAACCCGTTTAAACCGGATAAAACCAAATTGAACCAGTTTAAAACGGATAAAATCAGATTGAACTTGTTTAAAACGTATAAAACCGGATTGAACCAGTTTAAACCCTTTTAAACCAGATGGAAACGAATAGAACCGGTTGAAACTGGATAAAACCGGATTGATCCGGTTCAAACCGGATAGAACCGGATAGAACCGGTTTAAACCGGATAAAACCGGATTGAACCGGATCAAACCGGATAGAACCGGATAGAACCCGTTTAAACCGGATAAAAACGGATTGAAACGGTTTAAACCGGATAAAACAGGATTGAACCGTTTCAAACCGGTTTTAAACGGATAAAAACGGAATGAACCGGTTTAAACCGGATAAAACCGGATTGAACCGTTTGAAACCGGTTTTAAACGGATAAAACCGGAATGAACCGGTTTAAACTAGATAAAACCGGATTGAACCGGCTTAAACCGGTTTAAACCGGATAAAACCGGATTGAACTTGTTTAAAACAGATAAAACCGGATTGAACCGGTTTAAACCGGTTTCAACCGGATAGAACTGGATAGAACCAGTTTAAACCGGATAAAACCGGATTGAAGCGGTTTAAACCGGTTTAAACCGGATAAAATCGGATTGAACCAGTTCAAACCGGTTTAAACCGGATAGAACAGGTTTAAACCGGATAAAAACAGATTGAACCGGTTTAAACTGGATAAAACCGGAATGAACTGTTTTAATCCGGTTTAAAACGGATAGAACCGGTTTAAACCGGATAAAACCGGATTGAACCAGTTTAAACCGGTTAAAACCAGATAGAAATGGATAGAACTGGTTTAAACTGGATAAAACCGGATTGAACCGGTTTGAACTGGTCTAAACCAGATAAAACCGGATTGAACTGGTTTCAACCGGTTTAAACCGGATAAAACAAGATTGAACCGGTTGAAACCGGATAAAACCGGTTTGAACCAGCTTAAACCGGTTTAAACCGGATAAAACCGTATTGAACCGGTTTAAACTGGTTTCAACCGGATAGAACCGGATAGAACCGGTTTAAACTGGATAAAACCGGATTGAACCGGCTTAAGCCGGTTTAAACCGGATAAAACCAGATTGAACCGGTTTAAACTGGATAAAACCGGATTGAACGGGCTTAAACCGGTTTAAACCGGATAAAACCGGATTGAACAGGTTCAAAAAGGTTTAAACTGGATAAAACCGGAATGAACCGGCTTAAACAGGTCTAAACCGGATAAAACCCGATTGAACAGGCTTAAACTGGTATAAACAGCATAGAACCGGTTTAAACCGGATAAAACCGGATTGAACCGGTTTAAACCAGATAAAACCCGATTGAACCAGTTTAAACCGGTTTCAACTGTATAGAAACGGATAGAACCGGTTTCAACCGGATAAAACAGGATTGAACCGGCTTAAACTGGTTTAAACTGGATTGAACCGTTTCAAACTGGTTTAAACCGGATTAAACCGTATTGAACCGGTTCAAACCGGTTTAAACCTGATAAAACCGGAATGAACTGGTTTAAACCGGTTTAAAACGGATAGAACCGGATAGAAACGGTTTAAACCGGATAAAACCGGATTGAACTGGATTAAACAGGTTTAAAACGGATAAAACCGGTTTAAACTGGATAAAACCGGATTGAACCAGCTTAAACCGGTTTAAACCGCATAAAACTGGGTTGAATCGGTTTAAACCGGATGAAATCGGATTGAACAGGTTTAAACCTGTTTAAACCGTATAGACCCGGGTAAAACCGGTTGAAACCGGATAAAACCGGATTGATCCGGTTTAAACCGGTTTAAACTGGATAAAACCGGAGTGAACCGGTTTAAATCGGTTTAAAGCAGATAAAACCGAATTGAAACGGATTAAACCAGTTTATACTGGATAAACCGGATTGAATCGGTTAAAACCGGTTTAAACCGGATAAAACCAGATTGAACCGGTTTAAACCGGATCAAACCGGATTGAACCGTATTAAACAGGTTTCAACCGGATAGAACCGGATAGAACCGGTTTAAACCGGATAAAACCGGATTGAAGCGGTTTAAACTGGTTCAAACCGGATAAAACCAGATTGAAACGGTTTCAACCGGATTGAACCGGCTTAAACCGGATAAAACCGGACTGAACTGGTTTAAACCGATTTAAACCGGAAAAAAAGGATTGAACCGGTTTAAACTGGATAAAACCGGATTGAACCGGCTTAAACCTGTTTAAACTGGATAGAACCGGTTTAAACCGGTATCCGGTTTAAACCGGATAAAACAGGCATGAACCGGCTCAAACCGGTTTAAACCGGATAGATCCGGTTGAAACCCGTTTAAACCGGATAAAACCGGATTGAACCGGTTTAAACCGGTTTAAACCGGATAAAACCGGATTGAAGCGGTTTAAACCGGTTTAAACCGGATAGAACCGGTTTAAACCGGATAGAATCCGTTTAAACCAGATAAAACCGGATTGAACCAGTTTAAACCGGTTTAAACCGGATAAAACCGGATTGAACCGGTTTAAACCGGTTTACACCAGATAGAACCGGATAGAAACGGTTTAAAACGGATAGAACCGGATAGAACCGGTTTAAACCGGATAAAACCGGATTGAACCGGTTTAAACCGGTTTAAAGCGGATAAAACCGGATTGAACTGGTTTAAACCGGATAAAACCGGATTGAACCGGTTTAAACCGGTTTCAACCGGATAGAACTGGATAGAACCGGTTTAAACTAGATAAAACCGGATTGAAACAGTCTAAACCGGTTTAAACTGGAGAAAACCGGATTGAATAGGTTTAAACTGGATAAAACCGGATTGACCCAGTTTAAACTGGTTTAAACCGGATAAAACCGGATTGAACCGGTTCACACCGGTTTAAACCGGATAAAACCAAATTGAAACAGTTTAAACCGGATAAAATCAGATTGAACCGGTTTAAAACGGATAAAACCGGATTGAACCAGTTGAAACCCGTTTAAACCAGATGGAAACGGATAGAACCGGTTTAAACCGGATAAAACCGATTGAACTGGTTTAATCCAGTTAAAACAGGATAGAACAGGATAGAACCAGTTTAATCCGATTTAAAAAGGATAGAACCGGATAGAACCGGTCTAAACGAGATAAAACCGGATTGAACCGGTTCAAACTGGTTTAAACCAGATAAAACCGGATTAAACCGTTTTAAAGCGCTTTAAACCGGATAAAACCAGATTGTACCAGTTTAAGCCGATTAAAACCGGATTGAACTGGTTTAAACCGGTCTAAACCGGATAAAACCGGTTTAAACCGGATAGAACCAGATTGAACCGGTTTAAACCACATAAAACCGGATTGAACCGGTTCAAACCGGTTTAAACCGGATAAAACCGGAGTGAACTTGTTTAAACCGGATAAAAACGGATTGAACCGGTTTAAACCGGATAAAACCGGATTGAACCGTTTCAAAACGGTTTTAAACGGATAAAACCGGAATGAACCGGTTTAAAGCGGATAAAACCGGATTGAACCGTTTCAAACCGGTTTTAAATGGATAAAACCGGAATGAACCGGTTTAAACCGGATAAAACCGGATTGAACCGTTTCAAAGCGGTTTTAACCAGATAAAACCGGAATGAACCGGTTTAAACTGGTTTCAACCGGATAGAACCGGATAGAACCGGTTTAAACCGGATAAAACCGGATTGAACCGTTTTAAACCGGTTTAAACCGGATAAAACCAGACTGAACCGGTTTAAACTGGATAAAACCGGATTGAACCGGTTTAAACCGGTTTCAAGTGTATAGAACCGGATAGAACCGGTTGAAACCGGATAAAACAGGATTGAACTGGTTTAAACTGGATAAAACCGGATTGAAACGGTTTAAAGTGGTTTCAAACGGATAGAACCGGATAGAACCGGTTTAAACTGGATAAAACTGGATTGAACTGGCTTAAACCGGTTTAAACCGGATTAAACCGGATTGAACCGGTTCAAACCGGTTTAAACCTGATAAAACCGGAATGAAGTGGTTTAAACCGGTTTAAAACGGATAGAACCGGATAGAAATGGTTTAAACCGGATAAAACCGGATTGATCTGGATTAAACCGGTTTAAAACGGATAAAACCGGTTTAAACGGGATAAAACCGGATTGAACCAGCTTAAACCGGTTTAAACCGGATAAAACTGGGTTGAATCGGTTTAAACCGGATGAAATCGGATTGAACAGGTTTAAACCTGTTTAAACCGTATAGAACCGGGTAAAACCGGTTGAAACCGGATAAAACCGGATTGATCCGGTTTAAACCGGTTTAAACTGGATAAAACCGGACTGAACCGGTTTAAATCGGTTTAAAGCAGATAAAACCGGATTGAAACGGATTAAACCAGTTTATACTGGATAAACCGGATTGAATCGGTTAAAACCGGTTTAAACCGGATAAAAACAGATTGTACCGGTTTAAACCGGATCAAACCGGATTGAACCGTATTAAACCGGTTTCAACCGGATAGAACCGGATAGAACCGGTTTAAACCGGATAAAACCGGATTGAAGCGGTTTAAACCGGTTCAAACCGGATAAAACCAGATTGAAACGGTTTAAACCAGATTGAACCGGCTTAAACCGGATAAAACCGGAATGAACTGGTTTAACCCGATTTAAACCAGAAAAACGGATTGAACCGGTTTAAACTGGATAAAACCGGATTGAACCGGCTTAAACCTGTTTAAACTGGATAGAACCGGTTTAAACCGGTATCCGGTTTAAACCGGATAAAACAGGCATGAACCGGCTCAAACCGGTTTAAACCGGATAGAACCGGTTGAAACCCGTTTAAACCGGATAAAACCGGATTGAACCGGTTTAAACCGGTTTAAACCGGATAAAACCGGATTGAAGCGGTTTAAACCGGTTTAAACCGGAGAGAACCGGTTTAAACCGGATAGAATCCGTTTAAACCGGATAAAACCGGATTGAACCAGATTAAACCGGTTTAAACCGGATAAAACCGGATTTAACCGGTTTAAACCGGTTTACACCAGATAGAACTGGATAGAACCTGTTTAAACGAGATAGAACTGGATAGAACCGGTTTAAACCGGATAAAACCGGATTGTACCGGTTTAAACCGGTTTAAATTGGATAAAACCGGATTGAACTGGTTTAAACCGGATAAAACCGGATTGAACCGGTTTAAACCGGTTTCAACCGGATAGAACTGGACAGAACCAGTTTAAACCGGATAAAACCGGATTGAAGCGGTTTAAACCGGTTTAAACCGGATAGAACCGGATTCAACCAGTTCAAACCGGTTTAAACCGGAATGAACCGGTTTAAACCGGATAAAACCGGATTGAACCGTTTCAAACCGGTTTTAAACGGATAAAACCGGAATGAACCGGTTTAAACTAGATAAAACCGGATTGAACCGTGTTGAACCAGTTTAAACCGGATAAAACCAGATTGAACCGGTTTAAACCGGTTTAAACCGGATAAAACCGGATTGAACTTGTTTAAAACGGATAAAAGCGGATTGAACCGGTTTAAACCGGTTTCAACCGGATAGAACTGGATAGAACCAGTTTAAACCGGATAAAACCGGATTGAAGCGGTTTAAACCGGTTTAAACCGGATAAAATCGGATTGAACCGGTTCAAACCGGTTTAAACTGGATAGAACAGGTTTAAACCGGATAAAAACAGATTGAACCGGTTTAAACCAGATAGAAATGGATAGAACTGGTTTAAACTGGATAAAACCGGATTGAACCGGTTTGAACTGGTCTAAACCAGATAAAACCGGATTGAACTGGTTTCAACCGGTTTAAACCGGATAAAACAAGATTGAACCGGTTTAAACTGGATAAAACCGGATTGAACCGGTTTAAACTGGTTTCAAGCGGATAGAACCGGATAGAACTGGTTAAAACTGGATAAAACCGGATTGAACCGGCTTAAACCGGATTGAACTGGCTTAAACCGGATAAAACCGGACTGAACTGGTTTAAACCGATTTAAACCGGAAAAAACGGATTGAACCGGTTTAAACTGGATAAAACCAGATTGAACCGGCTTAAACCTGTTTAAACTGGATAGAACCGGTTTAAACCGGTATCCGGTTTAAACCGGATAAAACAGGCATGAACCGGCTCAAACCGGTTTAAACCGGATAGAACCGGTTGAAACCCGTTTAAACCGGATAAAACCAGATTGAACCGGTTTAAACCGGTTTAAACCGGATAAAACCGGATTGAAGCGGTTTAAACCGGTTTAAACCGGATAAAACCAGATTGAACCGGTTTAAACAGGTTTACACCAGATAGAACCGGATAGAACCGGTTTAAACCGGATAGAACCGGATAGAACCGGTTTAAACCGGATAAAACCGGATTGATCCGGTTTAAACCGGTTTAAAGCGGATAAAACCGGATTGAACTTGTTTAAACCGGATAAAATCGGATTGAACCGGTTTAAACCGGTTTCAACCGGATAGAACCGGATAGAACCGGTTTAAACTGGATAAAACCGGATTGAAACAGTCTAAACCGGTTTAAACTGGAGAAAACCGAATTGAATAGGTTTAAACTGGATAAAACCGGATTGACCCAGTTTAAACTGGTTTAAACCGGATAAAACCGGATTGAACCGGTTGAAACCGGTTTAAACCGGATAAAACCGGATTGAACCGGTTCAAACCGGTTTAAACCGGATAAAACCAAATTGAAACAGTTTAAACCGGATAAAATCAGATTGAACCGGTTTAAAACGGATAAAACCGATTGAACTGGTTTAATCCAGTTAAAACAGGATAGAACAGGATAGAACCAGTTTAATCCGATTTAAAAAGGATAGAACCGGATAGAACCGGTCTAAACGAGATAAAACCGGATTGAACCGGTTCAAACTGGTTTAAACCAGATAAAACCGGATTAAACCGTTTTAAAGGGCTTTAAACCGGATAAAACCAGATTGAACCAGTTTAAGCCGATTAAAACCGGATTGAACTGGTTTAAACCGGTCTAAACCGGATAAAACCGGTTTAAACCGGATAGAACCAGATTGAACCGGTTTAAACCACATAAAACCGGATTGAACTGGTTCAAACCGGTTTAAACCGGATAAAACCGGAGTGAACTTGTTTAAACCAGATAAAAACGGATTGAACCAGTTTAAACCGGATAAAACCGGATTGAACCGTTTCAAAACGGTTTTAAACGGATAAAACCGGAATGAACCGGTTTAAAGCGGATAAAACCGGATTGAACCGTTTCAAACCGGTTTTAAACAGATAAAAACGGAATGAACGGGTTTAAACCGGATAAAACCGGATTGAACCGTTTCAAACCGGTTTTAACCAGATAAAACCGGAATGAACCGGTTTAAACGGGTTTCAACCGGATAGAACCGGATAGAACCGGTTTAAACTGGATAAAACCGGATTGAACCGGCTTAAACTGGTTTAAACCGTATAAAACCGGATTGAACCGGTTCAAACCGGATAGAACCGGATAGAACCGGTTTAAACCGGATAAAACCGGATTGAACCGGTTTAAACCGGATAAAACCGGATTGAACCGGTTTGAACTGGTTTCAACAGGATAGAACTGGATAGAACCGGTTTAAACCGGATAAAACCGGATTGAAGCGGTTTAAACCGGTTAAAACCGGATAAAACCAGATTGAAACGGTTTAAACCGGATTGAACCGGCTTAAACCGGATAAAACCGGAATGAACTGGTTTAAACTGGTTTAAACCGGAAAAAACGGATTGAACCGGTTTAAACTGGATAAAACAGGATAGAACCGGTTTAATCCGGATTAAACCAGATAAAAACCGATTGAAACGGTTTAAACCGGTTTAAACCGGATAAAACCGGATTGAAGCGGTTTAAACCGGTTTAAACCGGATAGAAACGGTTTAAACCGGATAAAACCGGATTGAACCAGTTTAAACCGGTTTAAACCGGATAAAACCGGATTGATCCGGTTTAAACCGGATAAAAACGGATTGAACCGGTTTAAATCGGCTTAAACCAGATAGAACCGGATAGAACCGGTTTAAACCGGATAGAACCGGATAGAACCGGTTTAAACCGGATAAAACCGGATTGAACCGGTTTAAACCGGTTTAAAGTGGATAAAACCGGATTGAACTGGTTTAAACCGGATAAAACCGGATTGAACCAGTTTAAACTGGTTTCAACCGGAGAGAACCGGATAGAACCGGTTTAAACTGGATAAAACCGGATTGAACCTGATTAAACCGGTTTAAACTGGAGAAAACCGGATTGAAGAGGTTTAAACCGGATATAACCGGATTGACCCGGTTTAAAACGGTTTAAACCGGATAAAACCGGATTGAACCGGTTCAAACCCGTTTAAACCGGATAAAACCAAATTGAACCAGTTTAAAACGGATAAAATCAGATTGAACTTGTTTAAAACGTATAAAACCGGATTGAACCAGTTTAAACCCTTTTAAACCAGATGGAAACGAATAGAACCGGTTGAAACTGGATAAAACCGGATTGATCCGGTTCAAACCGGATAGAACCGGATAGAACCGGTTTAAACCGGATAAAACCGGATTGAACCGGATCAAACCGGATAGAACCGGATAGAACCCGTTTAAACCGGATAAAAACGGATTGAAACGGTTTAAACCGGATAAAACAGGATTGAACCGTTTCAAACCGGTTTTAAACGGATAAAAACGGAATGAACCGGTTTAAACCGGATAAAACCGGATTGAACCGTTTGAAACCGGTTTTAAACGGATAAAACCGGAATGAACCGGTTTAAACTAGATAAAACCGGATTGAACCGGCTTAAACCGGTTTAAACCGGATAAAACCGGATTGAACTTGTTTAAAACAGATAAAACCGGATTGAACCGGTTTAAACCGGTTTCAACCGGATAGAACTGGATAGAACCAGTTTAAACCGGATAAAACCGGATTGAAGCGGTTTAAACCGGTTTAAACCGGATAAAATCGGATTGAACCAGTTCAAACCGGTTTAAACCGGATAGAACAGGTTTAAACCGGATAAAAACAGATTGAACCGGTTTAAACTGGATAAAACCGGAATGAACTGTTTTAAACCGGTTTAAAACGGATAGAACCGGTTTAAACCGGATAAAACCGGATTGAACCAGTTTAAACCGGTTAAAACCAGATAGAAATGGATAGAACTGGTTTAAACTGGATAAAACCGGATTGAACCGGTTTGAACTGGTCTAAACCAGATAAAACCGGATTGAACTGGTTTCAACCGGTTTAAACCGGATAAAACAAGATTGAACCGGTTGAAACCGGATAAAACCGGTTTGAACCAGCTTAAATCGGTTTAAACCGGATAAAACCGTATTGAACCGGTTTAAACTGGTTTCAACCGGATAGAACCGGATAGAACCGGTTTAAACTGGATAAAACCGGATTGAACCGGCTTAAGCCGGTTTAAACCGGATAAAACCAGATTGAACCGGTTTAAACTGGATAAAACCGGATTGAACGGGCTTAAACCGGTTTAAACCGGATAAAACCGGATTGAACAGGTTCAAAAAGGTTTAAACTGGATAAAACCGGAATGAACCGGCTTAAACAGGTCTAAACCGGATAAAACCCGATTGAACAGGCTTAAACTGGTATAAACAGCATAGAACCGGTTTAAACCGGATAAAACCGGATTGAACCGGTTTAAACCAGATAAAACCCGATTGAACCAGTTTAAACCGGTTTCAACTGTATAGAAACGGATAGAACCGGTTTCAACCGGATAAAACAGGATTGAACCGGCTTAAACTGGTTTAAACTGGATTGAACCGTTTCAAACTGGTTTAAACCGGATTAAACCGTATTGAACCGGTTCAAACCGGTTTAAACCTGATAAAACCGGAATGAACTGGTTTAAACCGGTTTAAAACGGATAGAACCGGATAGAAACGGTTTAAACCGGATAAAACCGGATTGAACTGGATTAAACAGGTTTAAAACGGATAAAACCGGTTTAAACTGGATAAAACCGGATTGAACCAGCTTAAACCGGTTTAAACCGCATAAAACTGGGTTGAATCGGTTTAAACCGGATGAAATCGGATTGAACAGGTTTAAACCTGTTTAAACCGTATAGACCCGGGTAAAACCGGTTGAAACCGGATAAAACCGGATTGATCCGGTTTAAACCGGTTTAAACTGGATAAAACCGGAGTGAACCGGTTTAAATCGGTTTAAAGCAGATAAAACCGAATTGAAACGGATTAAACCAGTTTATACTGGATAAACCGGATTGAATCGGTTAAAACCGGTTTAAACCGGATAAAACCAGATTGAACCGGTTTAAACCGGATCAAACCGGATTGAACCGTATTAAACAGGTTTCAACCGGATAGAACCGGATAGAACCGGTTTAAACCGGATAAAACCGGATTGAAGCGGTTTAAACTGGTTCAAACCGGATAAAACCAGATTGAAACGGTTTCAACCGGATTGAACCGGCTTAAACCGGATAAAACCGGACTGAACTGGTTTAAACCGATTTAAACCGGAAAAAAAGGATTGAACCGGTTTAAACTGGATAAAACCGGATTGAACCGGCTTAAACCTGTTTAAACTGGATAGAACCGGTTTAAACCGGTATCCGGTTTAAACCGGATAAAACAGGCATGAACCGGCTCAAACCGGTTTAAACCGGATAGATCCGGTTGAAACCCGTTTAAACCGGATAAAACCGGATTGAACCGGTTTAAACCGGTTTAAACCGGATAAAACCGGATTGAAGCGGTTTAAACCGGTTTAAACCGGATAGAACCGGTTTAAACCGGATAGAATCCGTTTAAACCAGATAAAACCGGATTGAACCAGTTTAAACCGGTTTAAACCGGATAAAACCGGATTGAACCGGTTTAAACCGGTTTACACCAGATAGAACCGGATAGAAACGGTTTAAAACGGATAGAACCGGATAGAACCGGTTTAAACCGGATAAAACCGGATTGAACCGGTTTAAACCGGTTTAAAGCGGATAAAACCGGATTGAACTGGTTTAAACCGGATAAAACCGGATTGAACCGGTTTAAACCGGTTTCAACCGGATAGAACTGGATAGAACCGGTTTAAACTAGATAAAACCGGATTGAAACAGTCTAAACCGGTTTAAACTGGAGAAAACCGGATTGAATAGGTTTAAACTGGATAAAACCGGATTGACCCAGTTTAAACTGGTTTAAACCGGATAAAACCGGATTGAACCGGTTCACACCGGTTTAAACCGGATAAAACCAAATTGAAACAGTTTAAACCGGATAAAATCAGATTGAACCGGTTTAAAACGGATAAAACCGGATTGAACCAGTTGAAACCCGTTTAAACCAGATGGAAACGGATAGAACCGGTTTAAACCGGATAAAACCGATTGAACTGGTTTAATCCAGTTAAAACAGGATAGAACAGGATAGAACCAGTTTAATCCGATTTAAAAAGGATAGAACCGGATAGAACCGGTCTAAACGAGATAAAACCGGATTGAACCGGTTCAAACTGGTTTAAACCAGATAAAACCGGATTAAACCGTTTTAAAGCGCTTTAAACCGGATAAAACCAGATTGTACCAGTTTAAGCCGATTAAAACCGGATTGAACTGGTTTAAACCGGTCTAAACCGGATAAAACCGGTTTAAACCGGATAGAACCAGATTGAACCGGTTTAAACCACATAAAACCGGATTGAACCGGTTCAAACCGGTTTAAACCGGATAAAACCGGAGTGAACTTGTTTAAACCGGATAAAAACGGATTGAACCGGTTTAAACCGGATAAAACCGGATTGAACCGTTTCAAAACGGTTTTAAACGGATAAAACCGGAATGAACCGGTTTAAAGCGGATAAAACCGGATTGAACCGTTTCAAACCGGTTTTAAATGGATAAAACCGGAATGAACCGGTTTAAACCGGATAAAACCGGATTGAACCGTTTCAAAGCGGTTTTAACCAGATAAAACCGGAATGAACCGGTTTAAACTGGTTTCAACGGGATAGAACCGGATAGAACCGGTTTAAACCGGATAAAACCGGATTGAACCGTTTTAAACCGGTTTAAACCGGATAAAACCAGACTGAACCGGTTTAAACTGGATAAAACCGGATTGAACCGGTTTAAACCGGTTTCAAGTGTATAGAACCGGATAGAACCGGTTGAAACCGGATAAAACAGGATTGAACTGGTTTAAACTGGATAAAACCGGATTGAAACGGTTTAAAGTGGTTTCAAACGGATAGAACCGGATAGAACCGGTTTAAACTGGATAAAACTGGATTGAACTGGCTTAAACCGGTTTAAACCGGATTAAACCGGATTGAACCGGTTCAAACCGGTTTAAACCTGATAAAACCGGAATGAAGTGGTTTAAACCGGTTTAAAACGGATAGAACCGGATAGAAATGGTTTAAACCGGATAAAACCGGATTGATCTGGATTAAACCGGTTTAAAACGGATAAAACCGGTTTAAACGGGATAAAACCGGATTGAACCAGCTTAAACCGGTTTAAACCGGATAAAACTGGGTTGAATCGGTTTAAACCGGATGAAATCGGATTGAACAGGTTTAAACCTGTTTAAACCGTATAGAACCGGGTAAAACCGGTTGAAACCGGATAAAACCGGATTGATCCGGTTTAAACCGGTTTAAACTGGATAAAACCGGACTGAACCGGTTTAAATCGGTTTAAAGCAGATAAAACCGGATTGAAACGGATTAAACCAGTTTATACTGGATAAACCGGATTGAATCGGTTAAAACCGGTTTAAACCGGATAAAAACAGATTGTACCGGTTTAAACCGGATCAAACCGGATTGAACCGTATTAAACCGGTTTCAACCGGATAGAACCGGATAGAACCGGTTTAAACCGGATAAAACCGGATTGAAGCGGTTTAAACCGGTTCAAACCGGATAAAACCAGATTGAAACGGTTTAAACCAGATTGAACCGGCTTAAACCGGATAAAACCGGAATGAACTGGTTTAACCCGATTTAAACCAGAAAAACGGATTGAACCGGTTTAAACTGGATAAAACCGGATTGAACCGGCTTAAACCTGTTTAAACTGGATAGAACCGGTTTAAACCGGTATCCGGTTTAAACCGGATAAAACAGGCATGAACCGGCTCAAACCGGTTTAAACCGGATAGAACCGGTTGAAACCCGTTTAAACCGGATAAAACCGGATTGAACCGGTTTAAACCGGTTTAAACCGGATAAAACCGGATTGAAGCGGTTTAAACCGGTTTAAACCGGAGAGAACCGGTTTAAACCGGATAGAATCCGTTTAAACCGGATAAAACCGGATTGAACCAGATTAAACCGGTTTAAACCGGATAAAACCGGATTTAACCGGTTTAAACCGGTTTACACCAGATAGAACTGGATAGAACCTGTTTAAACCAGATAGAACTGGATAGAACCGGTTTAAACCGGATAAAACCGGATTGTACCGGTTTAAACCGGTTTAAATTGGATAAAACCGGATTGAACTGGTTTAAACCGGATAAAACCGGATTGAACCGGTTTAAACCGGTTTCAACCGGATAGAACTGGACAGAACCAGTTTAAACCGGATAAAACCGGATTGAAGCGGTTTAAACAGGTTTAAACCGGATAGAACCGGATTCAACCAGTTCAAACCGGTTTAAACCGGATAGAACAGGTTTAAACCGGATAAAAACAGATTGAACCGGTTTAAACCGGATAAAACCGGAATGAACTGTTTTAAACCGGTTTAAAACGGATAGAACCGGTTTAAACCGGATAAAACCGGATTGAACCAGTTTAAACCGGTTTAAACCAGATAGAAATGGATAGAACTGGTTTAAACTGGATAAAACCGGATTGAACCGGTTTGAACTGGTCTAAACCAGATAAAACCGGATTGAACTGGTTTCAACCGGTTTAAACCGGATAAAACAAGATTGAACCGGTTGAAACCGGATAAAACCGGATTGAACCAGCTTAAACCGGTTTAAACCGGATAAAACCGGATTGAACCGGTTTAAACTGGTTTCAACCGGATAGAACCGAATAGAACCGGTTTAAACTGGATAAAACCGGATTGAACCGGCTTAAACCGGTTTAAACCGGATAAAACCAGATTGAACTGTTTTAAACTGGATAAAACCGGATTGAACGGGCTTAAACCGGTTTAAACCGGATAAAACCGGATTGAACAGGTTCAAAAAGGTTTAAACTGGATAAAACCGGATTGAACCGGTTTAAACTGGTTTCAACCGGATAGAACCGGATATAACCGGTTAAAACTGGATAAAACCGGAATGAACCGGTTTAAACCAGATAAAACCGGATTGAACCAGTTTAAACCGGTTTCAACTGTATAGAAACGGATAGAACCGGTTTCAACCGGATAAAACAGGATTGAACCGGCTTAAACTGGTTTAAACTGGATTGAACCGTTTCAAACTGGTTTAAACCGGATTAAACCGTATTGAACCAGTTCAAACCGGTTTAAACCTGATAAAACCGGAATGAACTGGTTTAAACCGGTTTAAAACGGATAGAACCGGATAGAAACGGTTTAAACCGGATAAAACCGGATTGAACTGGATTAAACAGGTTTAAAACGGATAAAACCGGTTTAAACTGGATAAAACCGGATTGAACCAGCTTAAACCGGTTTAAACGCGCATAAAACTGGGTTGAATCGGTTTAAACCGGATGAAATCGGATTGAACAGGTTTAAACCTGTTTAAACCGTATAGACCCGGGGTAAAACCGGTTGAAACCGGATAAAACCGGATTGATCCGTTTAAACCGGTTTAAACTGGATAAAACCGGAGTGAACCGGTTTAAATCGGTTTAAAGCAGATAAAACCGAATTGAAACGGATTAAACCAGTTTATACTGGATAAACCGGATTGAATCGGTTAAAACCGGTTTAAACCGGATAAAACCAGATTGAACCGGTTTAAACCGGATCAAACCGGATTGAACCGTATTAAACAGGTTTCAACCGGATAGAACCGGATAGAACCGGTTTAAAACCGGATAAAACCGGATTGAAGCGGTTTAAACTGGTTCAAACCGGATAAAACCAGATTGAAACGGTTTCAACCGGATTGAACCGGCTTAAACCGGATAAAACCGGACTGAACTGGTTTAAACCGATTTAAACCGGAAAAAAAGGATTGAACCGGTTTAAACTGGATAAAACCGGATTGAACCGGCTTAAACCTGTTTAAACTGGATAGAACCGGTTTAAACCGGTATCCGGTTTTAAACCGGATAAAACAGGCATGAACCGGCTCAAACCGGTTTAAAACGGATAGATCCGGTTGAAACCCGTTTAAACTGGATAAACCGGATTGAACCGGTTTAAACCGGTTTAAACCGGATAAAACCGGATTGAAGCGGTTTAAACCGGTTTAAACCGGATAGAACCGGTTTAAACGGGATAGAATCCGTTTAAACCAGATAAAACCGGATTGAACCAGTTTAAACCGGTTTAAACCGGATATAAAACCGGATTGAACCGGTTTAAACCGGTTTACACCAGATAGAACCGGATAGAAACGGTTTAAACCGGATAGAACCGGATAGAACCGGTTTAAACCGGATAAAACCGGATTGAACCGGTTTAAACCGGTTTAAAGTGGATAAAACCGGATGAACTGGTTTAAACCGGATAAAACCGGATTGAACCGGTTTAAACCGGTTTCAACCGGATAGAACTGGATAGAACCGGTTTAAACTGGATAAAACCGGATTGAAACAGTCTAAACCGGTTTAAACTGGAGAAAACCGGATTGAATAGGTTTAAACTGGATAAAACCGGATTGACCCAGTTTAAACTGTTTTAAACCGGATAAAACCGGATTGAACCGGTTCACACCGGTTTAAACCGGATAAAACCAAATTGAAACAGTTTAAACCGGATAAAATCAGATTGAACCGGTTTAAAACGGATAAAACCGGATTGAACCAGTTGAAACCGTTTAAACCAGATGGAAATGGATAGAACCGGTTTAAACCGGATAAAACCGATTGAACTGGTTTAATCCAGTTAAAACAGGATAGAACAGGATAGAACCAGTTTAATCCGATTTAAAAAGGATAGAACCGGATAGAACCGGTCTAAACGAGATAAAACCGGATTGAACCGGTTCAAACTGGTTTAAAACCAGATAAAACCGGATTAAACCGTTTTAAAGCGCTTTAAACCGGATAAAACGAGATTGTACCAGTTTAAGCCGATTAAAACCGGATTGAACTGGTTTAAACCGGTCTAAACCGGATAAAACCGGTTTAAACCGGATAGAACCAGATTGAACCGGTTTAAACCACATAAAACCGGATTGAACAGGTTCAAACCGGTTTAAACCGGATAAAACCGGAGTGAACTTGTTTAAACCGGATAAAAACGGATTGAACCGGTTTAAACCGGATAAAACCGGATTGAACCGTTTCAAAACGGTTTTAAACGGATAAAACCGGAATGAACCGGTTTAAAGTGGATAAAACCGGATTGAACCGTTTCAAACCGGTTTTAAATGGATAAAACCGGAATGAACCGGTTTAAACCGGATAAAACCGGATTGAACCGTTTCAAAACGGTTTTAACCAGATAAAACCGGAATGAACCGGTTTAAACTGGTTTCAACCGGATAGAACCGGATAGAACCGGTTTAAACCGGATAAAACCGGATTGAACCGTTTTAAACCGGTTTAAACCGGATAAAACCAGACTGAACCGGTTTAAACTGGATAAAACCGGATTGAAACGGTTTAAACCGGTTTCAACTGTATAGAACCGGATAGAACCGGTTGAAACCGGATAAAACAGGATTGAACTGGCTTAAACCGGTTTAAACCGGATTAAACCGGATTGAACCGGTTCAAACCGGTTTAAACCTGATAAAACCGGAATGAAGTGGTTTAAACCGGTTTAAAACGGATAGAACCGGATAGAAATGGTTTAAACCGGATAAAACTGGATTGATCTGGATTAAACCGGTTTAAAACGGATAAAACCGGTTTAAACGGGATAAAACCGGATTGAACCAGCTTAAACCGGTTTAAACCGGATAAAACTGGGTTGAATCGGTTTAAACCGGATGAAATCGGATTGAACAGGTTTAAACCTGTTTAAACCGTATAGAACCGGGTAAAACCGGTTGAAACCGGATAAAACCGGATTGATCCGGTTTAAACCGGTTTAAACTGGATAAAACCGGACTGAACCGGTTTAAATCGGTTTAAAGCAGATAAAACCGGATTGAAACGGATTAAACCAGTTTATACTGGATAAACAGGATTGAATCGGTTAAAACCGGTTTAAACCGGATAAAAACAGATTGTACCGGTTTAAACCGGATCAAACCGGATTGAACCGTATTAAACCGGTTTCAACCGGATAGAACCGGATAGAACCGGTTTAAACCGGATAAAACCGGATTGAAGCGGTTTAAACTGGTTCAAACCGGATAAAACCAGATTGAAACGGTTTAAACCAGATTGAACCGGCTTAAACCGGATAAAACCGGAATGAACTGGTTTAACCCGATTTAAACCAGAAAAACGGATTGAACCGGTTTAAACTGGATAAAACCGGATTGAACCGGCTTAAACCTGTTTAAACTGGATAGAACCGGTTTAAACCGGTATCCGGTTTAAACCGGATAAAACAGGCATGAACCGGCTCAAACTGGTTTAAACCGGATAGAACCGGTTGAAACCCGTTTAAACCGGATAAAACCGGATTGAACCGGTTTAAACCGGTTTAAACCAGATAAAACCGGATTGAACCAGCTTAAACCGGTTTAAACCGGATAAAACCGGATTGAACCGGTTTAAACTGGTTTCAACCGGATAGAACCGAATAGAACCGGTTTAAATGGAATAAAACCGGATTGAACCGGCTTAAACCGGTTTAAACCGGATAAAACCAGATTGAACCGGTTTAAACTGGATAAAACCGGATTGAACGGGCTTAAACCGGTTTAAACCGGATAAAACCGGATTGAACAGGTTCAAAAAGGTTTAAACTGGATAAAACCGGATTGAACCGGTTTAAACTGGTTTCAACCGGATAGAACCGGATATAACCGGTTAAAACTGGATAAAACCGGAATGAACCGGTTTAAACCAGATAAAACCGGATTGAACCAGTTTAAACCGGTTTCAACTGTATAGAAACGGATAGAACCGGTTTCAACCGGATAAAAAAGGATTGAACCGGCTTAAACTGGTTTAAACTGGATTGAACCGTTTCAAACTGGTTTAAACCGGATTAAACCGTATTGAACCGGTTCAAACCGGTTTAAACCTGATAAAACCGGAATGAACTGGTTTAAACCGGTTTAAAACGGATAGAACCGGATAGAAACGGTTTAAACCGGATAAAACCGGATTGAACTGGATTAAACAGGTTTAAAACGGATAAAACCGGTTTAAACTGGATAAAACCGGATTGAACCAGCTTAAACCGGTTTAAACCGCATAAAACTGGGTTGAATCGGTTTAAACCGGATGAAATCGGATTGAACAGGTTTAAACCTGTTTAAACCGTATAGACCCGGGTAAAACCGGTTGAAACCGGATAAAACCGGATTGATCCGGTTTAAACCGGTTTAAACTGGATAAAACCGGAGTGAACCGGTTTAAATCGGTTTAAAGCAGATAAAACCGAATTGAAACGGATTAAACCAGTTTATACTGGATAAACCGGATTGAATCGGTTAAAACCGGTTTAAACCGGATAAAACCAGATTGAACCGGTTTAAACCGGATCAAACCGGATTGAACCGTATTAAACAGGTTTCAACCGGATAGAACCGGATAGAACCGGTTTAAACCGGATAAAACCGGATTGAAGCGGTTTAAACTGGTTCAAACCGGATAAAACCAGATTGAAACGGTTTCAACCGGATTGAACCGGCTTAAACCGGATAAAACCGGACTGAACTGGTTTAAACCGATTTAAACCGGAAAAAAAGGATTGAACCGGTTTAAACTGGATAAAACCGGATTGAACCGGCTTAAACCTGTTTAAACTGGATAGAACCGGTTTAAACCGGTATCCGGTTTAAACCGGATAAAACAGGCATGAACCGGCTCAAACCGGTTTAAAACGGATAGATCCGGTTGAAACCCGTTTAAACTGGATAAAACCGGATTGAACCGGTTTAAACCGGTTTAAACCGGATAAAACCGGATTGAAGCGGTTTAAACCGGTTTAAACCGGATAGAACCGGTTTAAACGGGATAGAATCCGTTTAAACCAGATAAAACCGGATTGAACCAGTTTAAACCGGTTTAAACCGGATAAAACCGGATTGAACCGGTTT
Organism: Cynocephalus volans; assembly: GCF_027409185.1. NCBI lineage: Eukaryota > Metazoa > Chordata > Mammalia > Dermoptera > Cynocephalidae > Cynocephalus > Cynocephalus volans. The sequence goes on along the minus strand of NW_026902422.1, from coordinate 272,218 downwards.
AAACCGGTTTACACCAGATAGAACCGGATAGAAACGGTTTAAACCGGATAGAACCGGATAGAACCGGTTTAAACCGGATAAAACCGGATTGAACCGGTTTAAACCGGTTTAAAGTGGATAAAACCGGATTGAACTGGTTTAAACCGGATAAAACCGGATTGAACCGGTTTAAACCGGTTTCAACCGGATAGAACTGGATAGAACCGGTTTAAACTGGATAAAACCGGATTGAAACAGTCTAAACCGGTTTAAACTGGAGAAAACCGGATTGAATAGGTTTAAACTGGATAAAACCGGATTGACCCAGTTTAAACTGGTTTAAACCGGATAAAACCGGATTGAACCGGTTCACACCGGTTTAAACCGGATAAAACCAAATTGAAACAGTTTAAACCGGATAAAATCAGATTGAACCGGTTTAAAACGGATAAAACCGGATTGAACCAGTTGAAACCCGTTTAAACCAGATGGAAACGGATAGAACCGGTTTAAACCGGATAAAACCGATTGAACTGGTTTAATCCAGTTAAAACAGGATAGAACAGGATAGAACCAGTTTAATCCGATTTAAAAAGGATAGAACCGGATAGAACCGGTCTAAACGAGATAAAACCGGATTGAACCGGTTCAAACTGGTTTAAACCAGATAAAACCGGATTAAACCGTTTTAAAGCGCTTTAAACCGGATAAAACGAGATTGTACCAGTTTAAGCCGATTAAAACCGGATTGAACTGGTTTAAACCGGTCTAAACCGGATAAAACCGGTTTAAAACGGATAGAACCAGATTGAACCGGTTTAAACCACATAAAACCGGATTGAACAGGTTCAAACCGGTTTAAACCGGATAAAACCGGAGTGAACTTGTTTAAACCGGATAAAAACGGATTGAACCGGTTTAAACCGGATAAAACCGGATTGAACCGTTTCAAAACGGTTTTAAACGGATAAAACCGGAATGAACTGGTTTAAAGTGGATAAAACCGGATTGAACCGTTTCAAACCGGTTTTAAATGGATAAAACCGGAATGAACCGGTTTAAACCGGATAAAACCGGATTGAACCGTTTCAAACCGGTTTTAACCAGATAAAACCGGAATGAACCGGTTTAAACTGGTTTCAACCGGATAGAACCGGATAGAACCGGTTTAAACCGGATAAAACCGGATTGAACCGTTTTAAACCGGTTTAAACCGGATAAAACCAGACTGAACCGGTTTAAACTGGATAAAACCGGATTGAACCGGTTTAAACCGGTTTCAACTGTATAGAACCGGATAGAACCGGTTGAAACCGGATAAAACAGGATTGAACTGGCTTAAACCGGTTTAAACCGGATTAAACCGGATTGAACCGGTTCAAACCGGTTTAAACCTGATAAAACCGGAATGAAGTGGTTTAAACCGGTTTAAAATGGATAGAACCGGATAGAAATGGTTTAAACCGGACAAAACTGGATTGATCTGGATTAAACCGGTTTAAAACGGATAAAACCGGTTTAAACGGGATAAAACCGGATTGAACCAGCTTAAACCGGTTTAAACCGGATAAAACTGGGTTGAATCGGTTTAAACCGGATGAAATCGGATTGAACAGGTTTAAACCTGTTTAAACCGTATAGAACCGGGTAAAACCGGTTGAAACCGGATAAAACCGGATTGATCCGGTTTAAACCGGTTTAAACTGGATAAAACCGGACTGAACCGGTTTAAATCGGTTTAAAGCAGATAAAACCGGATTGAAACGGATTAAACCAGTTTATACTGGATAAACAGGATTGAATCGGTTAAAACCGGTTTAAACCGGATAAAAACAGATTGTACCGGTTTAAACCGGATCAAACCGGATTGAACCGTATTAAACCGGTTTCAACCGGATAGAACCGGATAGAACCGGTTTAAACCGGATAAAACCGGATTGAAGCGGTTTAAACTGGTTCAAACCGGATAAAACCAGATTGAAACGGTTTAAACCAGATTGAACCGGCTTAAACCGGATAAAACCGGAATGAACTGGTTTAACCCGATTTAAACCAGAAAAACGGATTGAACCGGTTTAAACTGGATAAAACCGGATTGAACCGGCTTAAACCTGTTTAAACTGGATAGAACCGGTTTAAACCGGTATCCGGTTTAAACCGGATAAAACAGGCATGAACCGGCTCAAACTGGTTTAAACCGGATAGAACCGGTTGAAACCCGTTTAAACCGGATAAAACCGGATTGAACCGGTTTAAACCGGTTTAAACCAGATAAAACCGGATTGAACCAGATTAAACCGGTTTAAACCGGATAAAACCGGATTTAACCGGTTTAAACCGGTTTACACCAGATAGAACTGGATAGAACCTGTTTAAACCAGATAGAACTGGATAGAACCGGTTTAAACCGGATAAAACCGGATTGTACCGGTTTAAACCGGTTTAAATTGGATAAAACCGGATTGAACTGGTTTAAACCGGATAAAACCGGATTGAACTGGTTTAAACCGGTTTCAACCGGATAGAACCGGATAGAACCGGTTTAACCCGGATAAAACCGGATTGAAACAGTCTAAACCGGTTTAAACTGGAGAAAACCGGATTGAATAGGTTTAAACTGGATAAAACCGGATTGACCCAGTTTAAACTGGTTTAAACCGGATAAAACCGGATTGAACTGGTTCAAACCGGTTTAAACCGGATAAAACCAAATTGAAACAGTTTAAACCGGATAAAATCAGATTGAACCGGTTTAAAACGGATAATACCAGATTGAACCAGTTGAAAACCGTTTAAACCAGATGGAAACGGATAGAACCGGTTTAAACCGGAAAAAACCGGATTGAACTGGTTTAATCCAGTTAAAACAGGATAAAACAGGATAGAACCAGTTTAATCCGATTAAAAAGGATAGAACCGGATAGAACCGGTCTAAACGAGATAAAACCGGATTGAACCGGTTAAAACTGGTTTAAACCGGATAAAACCGGATTAAACCGTTTTAAAGCGCTTTAAACCGGATAAAACCAGATTGAACCAGTTTAAGCCGATTAAAACCGGATTGAACTGGTTTAAACCAGTCTAAACCGGATAAAACCAGATTGAACCGGTTTAAACCACATAAAACCGGATTGAACCGGTTCAAACCGGTTTAAACCGGATATAACCGGAGTGAACTTGTTTAAACCGGATAAAAAAGGATTGAACCGGTTTAAACCGGATAAAACCAGATTGAACCGTTTCAAACAGGTTTTAAACGGATAAAACCGGAATGAAACGGTTTAAACCGGATAAATCCGGATTGAACCGTTTCAAACCGGTTTTAAACGGATAAAACCGGAATGAACCGGCTTAAATCGGATAAAACCGGATTGAACCGGTTCAAACCGGATAGAACCGGATAGAACCGGTTTAACCGGATAAAACCGGATTGAACCGGTTTAAACCACATAAAACCGGATTGAACCGGTTCATACCGGTTTAAACCGGATAAAACCGGAGTGAACTTGTTTAAACCGGATAAAAACGGATTGAACCGGTTTAAACCGGATAAAACCGGATTGAACCGTTTCAAACCGGTTTTAAACGGATAAAACCGGAATGAACCGGTTTAAACCGGATAAAACCGGATTGAACCGTTTCAAACCGGTTTTAAACGGATAAAACCGGAATGAACCGGTTTAAACTAGATAAAACCGTATTGAACCGGCTTAAACCGGTTTAAACCGGATAAAACCGGATTGAACCGGTTTAAACTGGTTTAAACTGGATAAAACCGGATTGAACTGGTTTAAAACGGATAAAAACGGATTGAACCGGTTTAAACCGGTTTCAACCGGATAGAACTGGATAGAACCGGTTTAAACCGGGTAAAACCGGATTGAAGCGGTTTAAACCGGTTTAAACCGGATAGAACAGGTTTAAACCGGTTTAAACCGGATAGAACAGGTTTAAACCGGATAAAAACAGATTGAACCGGTTTAAACCACATAAAACCGGATTGAACCGGTTCATACCGGTTTAAACCGGATAAAACCGGAGTGAACTTGTTTAAACCGGATAAAAACGGATTGAACCGGTTTAAACCGGATAAAACCGGATTGAACCGTTTCAAACCGGTTTTAAACGGATAAAACCGGAATGAACCGGTTTAAACCGGATAAAACCGGATTGAACCGTTTCAAACCGGTTTTAAACGGATAAAACCGGAATGAACCGGTTTAAACTAGATAAAACCGTATTGAACCGGCTTAAACCGGTTTAAACCGGATAAAACCGGATTGAACCGGTTTAAACTGGTTTAAACCGGATAAAACCGGATTGAACTGGTTTAAAACGGATAAAAACGGATTGAACCGGTTTAAACAGGTTTCAACCGGATAGAACTGGATAGAACCGGTTTAAACCGGATAAAACCGGATTGAAGCGGTTTAAACCGGTTTAAACCGGATAGAACAGGTTTAAACCGGATAAAAACAGATTGAACCGGTTTAAACTGGTCTAAACCAGATAAAACCGGATTGAACTGGTTTCAACCGGTTTAAACCGGATAAAACAAGATTGAACCGGTTTAAACCGGATAAAACCGGATTGAACCAGCTTAAACCGGTTTAAACCGGATAAAACCGGATTGAACCGGTTTAAACTGGTTTCAACCGGATAGAACCGGATAGAACCGGTTTAAACTGGATAAAACCGGATTGAACCGGCTTAAACCGGTTTAAACCGGATAAAACCAGATTGAACCGGTTTAAACTGGATAAAACCGGATTGAACGGGCTTAAACCGGTTTAAACCGGATAAAACCGGATTGAACCGGTTCAAAAAGGTTTAAACTGGATAAAACCGGATTGAACCGGTTTAAACTGGTTTCAACCGGATAGAACCGGATATAACCGGTTTAAACTGGATAAAACCGGAATGAACCGGCTTAAACAGGTCTAAACCGGATAAAACCCGATTGAACAGGCTTAAACTGGTATAAACAGCATAGAACCGGTTTAAACCGGATAAAACCGGATTGAACCGTTTTAAACCGGTTTAAACCGGATAAAACCAGACTGAACCGGTTTAAACCGGATAAAACTGGATTGAACCAGTTTAAACCGGTTTCAACTGTATAGAAACGGATAGAACCGGTTTCAACCGGATAAAACAGGATTGAACCGGCTTAAACTGGTTTAAAACGGATTGAACCGTTTCAAACTGTTTTAAACCGGATTAAACCGTATTGAACCGGTTCAAACCGGTTTAAACCTGATAAAACCGGAATGAACTGGTTTAAACCGGTTTAAAACGGATAGAAACGGATAGAAACGGTTTAAACCGGATAAAACCGGATTGAACTGGATTAAACCGGTTTAAAACGGATAAAACCAGTTTAAACTGGATAAAACCGGATTGAACCAGCTTAAACCGATTTAAACCGGATAAAACTGGGTTGAATCGGTTTAAACTGGATGAAATCGGATTGAACAGGTTTAAACCTGTTTAAACCGTATAGAACCGGGTAAAACCGGTTGAAACCGGATAAAACCGGATTGATCCGGTTTAAACTGGTTTAAACTGGATAAAACCGGAGTGAACCGGTTTAAATCGGTTTAAAGCAGATAAAACCGAATTGAAACGGATTAAACCAGTTTATACTGGATAAACCGGATTGAATCGGTTAAAACCGGTTTAAACCGGATAAAACCAGATTGAACCGGTTTAAACCGGATCAAACCGGATTGAACCGTATTAAACCGGTTTCAACCGGATAGAACTGGATAGAACCGGTTTATACCGGATAAAACCGGATTGAAGCGGTTTAAACCGGTTCAAACCGGATAAAACCAGATTGAAACGGTTTAAACCGGTTTAAACTGGAGAAAACCGGATTGAATAGGTTTAAACTGGATAAAACCGGATTGACCCAGTTTAAACTGGTTTAAACCGGATAAAACCGGATTGAACCGGTTCAAACCGGTTTAAACCGGATAAAACCAAATTGAAACAGTTTAAACCGGATAAAATCAGATTGAACCGGTTTAAAACGGATAAAACCGGATTGAACCAGTTGAAACCCGTTTAAACCAGATGGAAACGGATAGAACCGGTTTAAACCGGATAAAACCGATTGAACTGGTTTAATCCAGTTAAAACAGGATAGAACAGGATAGAACCAGTTTAATCCGATTTAAAAAGGATAGAACCGGATAGAACCGGTCTAAACGAGATAAAACCGGATTGAACCGGTTCAAACTGGTTTAAACCAGATAAAACCGGATTAAACCGTTTTAAAGGGCTTTAAACCGGATAAAACCATATTGAACCAGTTTAAGCCGATTAAAACCGGATTGAACTGGTTTAAACCGGTCTAAACCGGATAAAACCGGTTTAAACCGGATAGAACCAGATTGAACCGGTTTAAACCACATAAAACCGGATTGAACCGGTTCAAACCGGTTTAAACCGGATAAAACCGGAGTGAACTTGTTTAAACCGGATAAAAACGGATTGAACCGGTTTAAAACCGGATAAAACCGGATTGAACCGTTTCAAAACGGTTTTAAACGGATAAAACCGGAATGAACCGGTTTAAAGCAGATAAAACCGGATTGAACCGTTTCAAACCGGTTTTAAACGGATAAAACCGGAATGAACCGGTTTAAACCGGATAAAACCGGATTAAACCGTTTCAAACCGGTTTTAACCAGATAAAACCGGAATGAACCGGTTTAAACGGGTTTCAACCGGATAGAACCGGATAGAACCGGTTTAAACTGGATAAAACCGGATTGAACCGGCTTAAACCGGTTTAAACCGTATAAAACCGGATTGAACCGGTTCAAACCGGATAGAACCGGATAGAACCAAATTGAAACAGTTTAAACCGGATAAAATCAGATTGAACCGGTTTAAAACGGATAAAACCGGATTGAACCAGTTGAAACCTGTTTAAACCAGATGGAAACGGATAGAACCGGTTTAAACCGGATAAAACCGATTGAACTGGTTTAATCCAGTTAAAACAGGATAGAGCAGGATAGAACCAGTTTAATCCGATTTAAAAAGGATAGAACCGGATAGAACCGGTCTAAACGAGATAAAACCGGATTGAACCGGTTCAAACTGGTTTAAACCAGATAAAACCGGATTAAACCGTTTTAAAGGGCTTTAAACCGGATAAAACCAGATTGAACCAGTTTAAGCCGATTAAAACCGGATTGAACTGGTTTAAACCGGTCTAAACCGGATAAAACCGGTTTACACCGGATAGAACCAGATTGAACCGGTTTAAACCACATAAAACCGGATTGTACCGGTTCAAACCGGTTTAAACCGGATAAAACCGGAGTGAACCGGTTTAAACCGGTTTCAACCGGATAGAACTGGATAGAACCAGTTTAAACCGGATAAAACCGGATTGAAGCGGTTTAAACCGGTTTAAACCGGATAAAATCGGATTGAACCAGTTCAAACCGGTTTAAACCGGATAGAACAGGTTTAAACCGGATAAAAACAGATTGAACCGGTTTAAACCGGATAAAACCGGAATGAACTGTTTTAAACCGGTTTAAAACGGATAGAACCGTTTTAAACCGGATAAAACCGGATTAAACCGTTTTAAAGGGCTTTAAACCGGATAAAACCATATTGAACCAGTTTAAGCCGATTAAAACCGGATTGAACTGGTTTAAACCGGTCTAAACCGGATAAAACCGGTTTAAACCGGATAGAACCAGATTGAACCGGTTTAAACCACATAAAACCGGATTGAACCGGTTCAAACCGGTTTAAACCGGATAAAACCGGAGTGAACTTGTTTAAACCGGATAAAAACGGATTGAACCGGTTTAAACCGGATAAAACCGGATTGAACCGTTTCAAAACGGTTTTAAACGGATAAAACCGGAATGAACCGGTTTAAAGCGGATAAAACCGGATTGAACCGTTTCAAACCGGTTTTAAACGGATAAAACCGGAATGAACCGGTTTAAACCGGATAAAACCGGATTGAACCGTTTCAAACCGGTTTTAACCAGATAAAACCGGAATGAACCGGTTTAAACGGGTTTCAACCGGATAGAACCGGATAGAACCGGTTTAAACTGGATAAAACCGGATTGAACCGGCTTAAACCGGTTTAAACCGTATAAAACCGGATTGAACCGGTTCAAACCGGATAGAACCGGATAGAACCGGTTTAAACCGGATAAAACCGGATTGAACCGGTTTAAACCGGTTTAAACCGGATAAAATCGGATTGAACTGGTTTAAACCGGATAAAACCGGATTGAACCGGTTTAAACTGGTTTCAACCGGATAGAACCGGATAGAACCGGTTTAAACTGGATAAAACCGGATTGAACCGGCTTAAACCGGTTTAAACTGGATAAAACCAGATTGAACCGGTTTAAACTGGATAAAACCGGATTGAACGGGCTTAAACCGGTTTTAAACCGGATAAAACCGGATTGAACCGGTTCAAAAAGGTTTAAACTGGATAAAACCGGATTGAACCGGTTTAAACTGGTTTCAACCGGATAGAACCGGATATAACCGGTTTAAACTGGATAAAACCGGAATGAACCGGCTTAAACAGGTCTAAACCGGATAAAACCCGATTGAACAGGCTTAAACTGGTATAAACAGCATAGAACGGGTTTAAACCGGATAAAACCGGATTGAACCGTTTTAAACCGGTTTAAATCGGATAAAACCAGACTGAACCGGTTTAAACCGGATAAAACTGGATTGAACCAGTTTAAACCGGTTTCAACTGTATAGAAACGGATAGAACCGGTTTCAACCGGATAAAACAGGATTGAACCGGCTTAAACTGGTTTAAACCGGATTGAACCGTTTCAAACTGTTTTAAACCGGATTAAACCGTATTGAACCGGTTCAAACCGGTTTAAACCTGATAAAACCGGAATGAACTGGTTTAAACCGGTTTAAAACGGATAGAACCGGATAGAAACGGTTTAAACCGGATAAAACCGGATTGAACTGGATTAAACCGGTTTAAAACGGATAAAACCGGTTTAAACTGGATAAAACTGGATTGAACCAGCTTAAACCGATTTAAACCGGATAAAACTGGGTTGAATCGGTTTAAACTGGATGAAATCGGATTGAACAGGTTTAAACCTGTTTAAACCGTATAGAACCGGGTAAAACCGGTTGAAACCGGATAAAACCGGATTGATCCGGTTTAAACCGGTTTAAACTGGATAAAACCGGAGTGAACCGGTTTAAATCGGTTTAAAGCAGATAAAACCGAATTGAAACGGATTAAACCAGTTTATACTGGATAAACCGGATTGAATCGGTTAAAACCGGTTTAAACCGGATAAAACCAGATTGAACCGGTTTAAACCGATCAAACCGGATTGAACCGTATTAAACCGGTTTCAACCGGATAGAACTGGATAGAACCGGTTTATACCGGATAAAACCGGATTGAAGCGGTTTAAACCGGTTCAAACCGGATAAAACCAGATTGAAACGGTTTAAACCGGTTTAAACTGGAGAAAACCGGATTGAATAGGTTTAAACTGGATAAAACCGGATTGACCCAGTTTAAACTGGTTTAAACCGGATAAAACCGGATTGAACCGGTTCAAACCGGTTTAAACCGGATAAAACCAAATTGAAACAGTTTAAACCGGATAAAATCAGATTGAACCGGTTTAAAACGGATAAAACCGGATTGAACCAGTTGAAACCCGTTTAAACCAGATGGAAACGGATAGAACCGGTTTAAACCGGATAAAACCGATTGAACTGGTTTAATCCAGTTAAAACAGGATAGAACAGGATAGAACCAGTTTAATCCGATTTAAAAAGGATAGAACCGGATAGAACCGGTCTAAACGAGATAAAACCGGATTGAACCGGTTCAAACTGGTTTAAACCAGATAAAACCGGATTAAACCGTTTTAAAGGGCTTTAAACCGGATAAAACCATATTGAAACAGTTTAAGCCGATTAAAACCGGATTGAACTGGTTTAAACCGGTCTAAACCGGATAAAACCGGTTTAAACCGGATAGAACCGGATAGAACCGGTTTAAACCGGATAAAACCGGATTGAACCGGTTTAAACCGGTTTAAACCGGATAAAATCGGATTGAACTGGTTTAAACCGGATAAAACCGGATTGAACCGGTTTAAACTGGTTTCAACAGGATAGAACTGGATAGAACCGGTTTAAACCGGATAAAACCGGATTGAAGCGGTTTAAACTGGTTAAAACCGGATAAAACCAGATTGAAACGGTTTAAACCGGATTGAACTGGCTTAAACCGTATAAAACCGGAATGAACTGGTTTAAACTGGTTTAAACCGGAAAAAACGGATTGAACCGGTTTAAACTGGATAAAACAGGATAGAACCGGTTTAATCCGGATTAAACCAGATAAAAACCGATTGAACCGGTTAAAACCGGTTTAAACCGGATAAAACCGGATTGAAGCGGTTTAAACCGGTTTAAACCGGATAGAACCGGTTTAAACCGGATAAAACCGGATTGAACCAGTTTAAACCAGTTTAAACCGGATAAAACCGGATTGATCCGGTTTAAACCGGATAAAAACGGATTGAACCGGTTTAAACCGGCTTAAACCAGATAGAACCGGATAGAACCGGTTTAAACCGGATAGAACCGGATAGAACCGGTTTAAACCGGATAAAACCGGATTGAACCGGTTTAAACCGGTTTAAAGTGGATAAAACCGGATTGAACTGGTTTAAACCGGATAAAACCGGATTGAACCGGTTTAAACTGGTTTCAACCGGAGAGAACCGGATAGAACCGGTTTAAACTGGATAAAACCGGATTGAACCTGTTTAAACCGGTTTAAACTGGAGAAAACCGGATTGAAGAGGTTTAAACCGGATAAAACCGGATTGACCCGGTTTAAACCGGTTTAAACCGGATAAAACCGGATTGAACCGGTTCAAACACGTTTAAACCGGACAAAACCAAATTGAACCAGTTTAAAACGGATAAAATCAGATTGAACTTGTTTAAAACGTATAAAACCGGATTGAACCAGTTTAAACCCTTTTAAACCAGATGGAAACGAATAGAACCGGTTGAAACTGGATAAAACCGGATTGATCCGGTTCAAACCGGATAGAACCGGATAGAACCCGTATAAACCGGATAAAAACGGATTGAAACGGTTTAAACCGGATAAAACCGGATTGAACCGTTTCAAACCGGTTTTAAACGGATAAAACCGGAATGAACCGGTTTAAACTAGATAAAACCGGATTGAACCGGCTTAAACCGGTTTAAACCGGATAAAACCGGATTGAACCGGTTTAAACCGGTTTAAACCGGATAAAACCGGATTGAACTTGTTTAAAACGGATAAAACCGGATTGAAACGGTTTAAACCGGTTTCAACCGGATAGAACTGGATAGAACCAGTTTAAACCGGATAAAATCGGATTGAACCAGTTCAAACCGGTTTAAACTGGATAGAACAGGTTTAAACCGGATAAAAACAGATTGAACCGGTTTAAACCGGATAAAACCGGAATGAACTGTTTTAAACCGGTTTAAAACGGATAGAACCGGTTTAAACCGGATAAAACCGGATTGAACCAGTTTAAACCGGTTTAAACCAGATAGAAATGGATAGAACTGGTTTAAACTGGATAAAACCGGATTGAACCGGTTTGAACTGGTCTAAACCAGATAAAACCGGATTGAACTGGTTTCAACCGGTTTAAACCGGATAAAACAAGATTGAACCGGTTTAAACTGGATAAAACCGGATTGAACCGGTTTAAACTGGTTTCAAGCGGATAGAACCGGATAGAACCGGTTAAAACTGGATAAAACCGGATTGAACCGGGTTAAACCGGATTGAACCGGCTTAAACCAGATAAAACCGGACTGAACTGGTTTAAACCGATTTAAACCGGAAAAAACGGATTGAAACGGTTTAAACTGGATAAAACCAGATTGAACCGGCTTAAACCTGTTTAAACTGGATAGAACCGGTTTACACCGGTATCCGGTTTAAACCGGATAAAACAGGCATGAACCGGCTCAAACCGGTTTAAAACCGGATAGAACCGGTTGAAACCCGTTTAAACCGGATAAAACCGGATTGAACTGGTTTAAACCGGTTTAAACCGGATAAAACCGGATTGAAGCGGTTTAAACCGGTTTAAACCGGATAAAACCAGATTGAACCGGTTTAAACAGGTTTACACCAGATAGAACCGGATAGAACCGGTTTAAACCGGATAAAACCGGATTGATCCGGTTTAAACCGGTTTAAAGCGGATAAAACCGGATTGAACTGGTTTAAACCGGATAAAATCGGATTGAACCGGTTTAAACCGGTTTCAACTGGATAGAACCGGATAGAACCGGTTTAAACTGGATAAAACCGGATTGAAACAGTCTAAACCGGTTTAAACTGGAGAAAACCGAATTGAATAGGTTTAAACTGGATAAAACCGGATTGACCCAGTTTAAACTGGTTTAAACCGGATAAAACCGGATTGAACCGGTTCAAACCGGTTTAAACCGGATAAAACCGGATTGAACCGGTTCAAACCGGTTTAAACCGGATAAAACCAAATTGAAACAGTTTAAACCGGATAAAATCAGATTGAACCGGTTTAAAACGGATAAAACCGGATTGAACCAGTTGAAACCTGTTTAAACCAGATGGAAACGGATAGAACCGGTTTAAACCGGATAAAACCGATTGAACTGGTTTAATCCAGTTAAAACAGGATAGAGCAGGATAGAACCAGTTTAATCCGATTTAAAAAGGATAGAACCGGATAGAACCGGTCTAAACGAGATAAAACCGGATTGAACCGGTTCAAACTGGTTTAAACCAGATAAAACCGGATTAAACCGTTTTAAAGGGCTTTAAACCGGATAAAACCAGATTGAACCAGTTTAAGCCGATTAAAACCGGATTGAACTGGTTTAAACCGGTCTAAACCGGATAAAACCGGTTTACACCGGATAGAACCAGATTGAACCGGTTTAAACCACATAAAACCGGATTGTACCGGTTCAAACCGGTTTAAACCGGATAAAACCGGAGTGAACCGGTTTAAACCGGTTTCAACCGGATAGAACTGGATAGAACCAGTTTAAACCGGATAAAACCGGATTGAAGCGGTTTAAACCGGTTTAAACCGGATAAAATCGGATTGAACCAGTTCAAACCGGTTTAAACCGGATAGAACAGGTTTAAACCGGATAAAAACAGATTGAACCGGTTTAAACCGGATAAAACCGGAATGAACTGTTTTAAACCGGTTTAAAACGGATAGAACCGTTTTAAACCGGATAAAACCGGATTAAACCGTTTTAAAGGGCTTTAAACCGGATAAAACCATATTGAACCAGTTTAAGCCGATTAAAACCGGATTGAACTGGTTTAAACCGGTCTAAACCGGATAAAACCGGTTTAAACCGGATAGAACCAGATTGAACCGGTTTAAACCACATAAAACCGGATTGAACCGGTTCAAACCGGTTTAAACCGGATAAAACCGGAGTGAACTTGTTTAAACCGGATAAAAACGGATTGAACCGGTTTAAACCGGATAAAACCGGATTGAACCGTTTCAAAACGGTTTTAAACGGATAAAACCGGAATGAACCGGTTTAAAGCGGATAAAACCGGATTGAACCGTTTCAAACCGGTTTTAAACGGATAAAACCGGAATGAACCGGTTTAAACCGGATAAAACCGGATTGAACCGTTTCAAACCGGTTTTAACCAGATAAAACCGGAATGAACCGGTTTAAACGGGTTTCAACCGGATAGAACCGGATAGAACCGGTTTAAACTGGATAAAACCGGATTGAACCGGCTTAAACCGGTTTAAACCGTATAAAACCGGATTGAACCGGTTCAAACCGGATAGAACCGGATAGAACCGGTTTAAACCGGATAAAACCGGATTGAACCGGTTTAAACCGGTTTAAACCGGATAAAATCGGATTGAACTGGTTTAAACCGGATAAAACCGGATTGAACCGGTTTAAACTGGTTTCAACCGGATAGAACCGGATAGAACCGGTTTAAACTGGATAAAACCGGATTGAACCGGCTTAAACCGGTTTAAACTGGATAAAACCAGATTGAACCGGTTTAAACTGGATAAAACCGGATTGAACGGGCTTAAACCGGTTTAAACCGGATAAAACCGGATTGAACCGGTTCAAAAAGGTTTAAACTGGATAAAACCGGATTGAACCGGTTTAAACTGGTTTCAACCGGATAGAACCGGATATAACCGGTTTAAACTGGATAAAACCGGAATGAACCGGCTTAAACAGGTCTAAACCGGATAAAACCCGATTGAACAGGCTTAAACTGGTATAAACAGCATAGAACCGGTTTAAACCGGATAAAACCGGATTGAACCGTTTTAAACCGGTTTAAATCGGATAAAACCAGACTGAACCGGTTTAAACCGGATAAAACTGGATTGAACCAGTTTAAACCGGTTTCAACTGTATAGAAACGGATAGAACCGGTTTCAACCGGATAAAACAGGATTGAACCGGCTTAAACTGGTTTAAACCGGATTGAACCGTTTCAAACTGTTTTAAACCGGATTAAACCGTATTGAACCGGTTCAAACCGGTTTAAACCTGATAAAACCGGAATGAACTGGTTTAAACCGGTTTAAAACGGATAGAACCGGATAGAAACGGTTTAAACCGGATAAAACCGGATTGAACTGGATTAAACCGGTTTAAAACGGATAAAACCGGTTTAAACTGGATAAAACCGGATTGAACCAGCTTAAACCGATTTAAACCGGATAAAACTGGGTTGAATCGGTTTAAACTGGATGAAATCGGATTGAACAGGTTTAAACCTGTTTAAACCGTATAGAACCGGGTAAAACCGGTTGAAACCGGATAAAACCGGATTGATCCGGTTTAAACCGGTTTAAACTGGATAAAACCGGAGTGAACCGGTTTAAATCGGTTTAAAGCAGATAAAACCGAATTGAAACGGATTAAACCAGTTTATACTGGATAAACCGGATTGAATCGGTTAAAACCGGTTTAAACCGGATAAAACCAGATTGAACCGGTTTAAACCGGATCAAACCGGATTGAACCGTATTAAACCGGTTTCAACCGGATAGAACTGGATAGAACCGGTTTATACCGGATAAAACCGGATTGAAGCAGTTTAAACCGGTTCAAACCGGATAAAACCAGATTGAAACGGTTTAAACCGGTTTAAACTGGAGAAAACCGGATTGAATAGGTTTAAACTGGATAAAACCGGATTGACCCAGTTTAAACTGGTTTAAACCGGATAAAACCG
Organism: Cynocephalus volans; assembly: GCF_027409185.1. NCBI lineage: Eukaryota > Metazoa > Chordata > Mammalia > Dermoptera > Cynocephalidae > Cynocephalus > Cynocephalus volans. Next base: position 256,911 of record NW_026902422.1, on the reverse strand, counting down.
GATTGAACCGGTTCAAACCGGTTTAAACCGGATAAAACCAAATTGAAACAGTTTAAACCGGATAAAATCAGATTGAACCGGTTTAAAACGGATAAAACCGGATTGAACCAGTTGAAACCCGTTTAAACCAGATGGAAACGGATAGAACCGGTTTAAACCGGATAAAACCGATTGAACTGGTTTAATCCAGTTAAAACAGGATAGAACAGGATAGAACCAGTTTAATCCGATTTAAAAAGGATAGAACCGGATAGAACCGGTCTAAACGAGATAAAACCGGATTGAACCGGTTCAAACTGGTTTAAACCAGATAAAACCGGATTAAACCGTTTTAAAGGGCTTTAAACCGGATAAAACCATATTGAAACAGTTTAAGCCGATTAAAACCGGATTGAACTGGTTTAAACCGGTCTAAACCGGATAAAACCGGTTTAAACCGGATAGAACCAGATTGAACCGGTTTAAACCACATAAAACCTGATTGAACCGGTTCAAACCAGTTTAAACCGGATAAAACCGGAGTGAACTTGTTTAAAACGGATAAAAACGGATTGAACCGGTTTAAACCGGATAAAACCGGATTGAACCGTTTCAAAACGGTTTTAAACGGATAAAACTGGAATGAACCGGTTTAAAGCGGATAAAACCGGATTGAACCGTTTCAAACCGGTTTTAAACGGATAAAACCGGAATGAACCGGTTTAAACCGGATAAAACCGGATTGAACCGTTTCAAACCGGTTTTAAAAAGATAAAACCGGAATGAACCGGTTTAAACGGGTTTCAACCGGATAGAACCGGATAGAACCGGTTTAAACTGGATAACACCGGATTGAACCGGCTTAAACCGGTTTAAACCGTATAAAACCGGATTGAACCGGTTCAAACCGGATAGAACCGGATAGAACCGTTTTAAACCGGATAAAACCGGATTGAACCGGTTTAAACCGGTTTAAACCGGATAAAATCGGATTGAACTGGTTTAAACCGGATAAAACCGGATTGAACCGGTTTAAACTGGTTTCAACAGGATAGAACTGGATAGAACCGGTTTAAACCGGATAAAACCGGATTGAAGCGGTTTAAACCGGTTAAAACCGGATAAAACCAGATTGAAACGGTTTAAACCGGATTGAACTGGCTTAAACCGGATAAAACCGGAATGAACTGGTTTAAACTGGTTTAAACCGGAAAAAACGGATTGAACCGGTTTAAACTGGATAAAACAGGATAGAACCGGTTTAATCCGGATTAAACCAGATAAAAACCGATTGAACCGGTTAAAACCGGTTTAAACCGGATAAAACCGGATTGAACCAGTTTAAACCAGTTTAAACCGGATAAAACCGGATTGATCCGGTTTAAACCGGATAAAAACGGATTGAACCGGTTTAAACCGGCTTAAACCAGATAGAACCGGATAGAACCGGTTTAAACCGGATAGAACCGGATAGAACCGGTTTAAACCGGATAAAACCGGATTGAACCGGTTTAAACCGGTTTAAAGTGGATAAAACCGGATTGAACTGGTTTAAACCGGATAAAACCGGATTGAACCGGTTTAAACTGGTTTCAACCGGAGAGAACCGGATAGAACCGGTTTAAACTGGATAAAACCGGATTGAACCTGTTTAAACCGGTTTAAACTGGAGAAAACCGGATTGAAGAGGTTTAAACCGGATAAAACCGGATTGACCCGGTTTAAACCGGTTTAAACCGGATAAAACCGGATTGAACCGGTTCAAACCCGTTTAAACCGGATAAAACCAAATTGAACCAGTTTAAAACGGATAAAATCAGATTGAACTTGTTTAAAACGTATAAAACCGGATTGAACCAGTTTAAACCCTTTTAAACCAGATGGAAACGAATAGAACCGGTTGAAACTGGATAAAACCGGATTGATCTGGTTCAAACCGGATAGAACCGGATAGAACCCGTATAAACCGGATAAAAACGGATTGAAACGGTTTAAACCGGATAAAACCGGATTGAACCGTTTCAAACCGGTTTTAAACGGATAAAACCGGAATGAACCGGTTTAAACTGAAAAAAACCGGATTGAACCGTTTCAAACCGGTTTTAAACGGATAAAACCGGAATGAACCGGTTTAAACTAGATAAAACCGGATTGAACCGGCTTAAACCGGTTTAAACCGGATAAAACCGGATTGAACCGGTTTAAACCGGTTTAAACCGGATAAAACCGGATTGAACTTGTTTAAAACGGATAAAACCGGATTGAAACGGTTTAAACCGGTTTCAACCGGATAGAACTGGATAGAACCAGTTTAAACCGGATAAAATCGGATTGAACCAGTTCAAACCGGTTTAAACTGGATAGAACAGGTTTAAACCGGATAAAAACAGATTGAACCGGTTTAAACCGGATAAAACCGGAATGAACTGTTTTAAACCGGTTTAAAACGGATAGAACCGGTTTAAACCGGATAAAACCGGATTGAACCAGTTTAAACCGGTTTAAACCAGATAGAAATGGATAGAACTGGTTTAAACTGGATAAAACCGGATTGAACCAGTTTGAACTGGTCTAAACCAGATAAAACCGGATTGAACTGGTTTCAACCGGTTTAAACCGGATAAAACAAGATTGAACCGGTTTAAACTGGATATAACCGGATTGAACCGGTTTAAACTGGTTTCAAGCGGATAGAACCGGATAGAACCGGTTAAAACTGGATAAAACCGGATTGAACCGGGTTAAACCGGATTGAACCGGCTTAAACCAGATAAAACCGGACTGAACTGGTTTAAACCGATTTAAACCGGAAAAAACGGATTGAAACGGTTTAAACTGGATAAAACCAGATTGAACCGGCTTAAACCTGTTTAAACTGGATAGAACCGGTTTAAACCGGTATCCGGTTTAAACCGGATAAAACAGGCATGAACCGGCTCAAACCGGTTTAAACCGGATAAAACCGGATTGAAGCGGTTTAAACCGGTTTAAACCGGATAAAACCAGATTGAACCGGTTTAAACAGGTTTACACCAGATAGAACCGGATAGAACCGGTTTAAACCGGATAGAACCGGATAGAACCGGTTTAAACCGGATAAAACCGGATTGATCCGGTTTAAACCGGTTTAAAGCGGATAAAACCGGATTGAACTGGTTTAAACCGGATAAAATCGGATTGAACCGGTTTAAACCGGTTTCAACTGGATAGAACCGGATAGAACCGGTTTAAACTGGATAAAACCGGATTGAAACAGTCTAAACCGGTTTAAACTGGAGAAAACCGAATTGAATAGGTTTAAACTGGATAAAACCGGATTGACCCAGTTTAAACTGGTTTAAACCGGATAAAACCGGATTGAACCGGTTCAAACCGGTTTAAACCGGATAAAACCGGATTGAACCGGTTCAAACCGGTTTAAACCGGATAAAACCAAATTGAAACAGTTTAAACCGGATAAAATCAGATTGAACCGGTTTAAAACGGATAAAACCGGATTGAACCAGTTGAAACCTGTTTAAACCAGATGGAAACGGATAGAACCGGTTTAAACCGGATAAAACCGATTGAACTGGTTTAATCCAGTTAAAACAGGATAGAGCAGGATAGAACCAGTTTAATCCGATTTAAAAAGGATAGAACCGGATAGAACCGGTCTAAACGAGATAAAACCGGATTGAACCGGTTCAAACTGGTTTAAACCAGATAAAACCGGATTAAACCGTTTTAAAGGGCTTTAAACCGGATAAAACCAGATTGAACCAGTTTAAGCCGATTAAAACCGGATTGAACTGGTTTAAACCGGTCTAAACCGGATAAAACCGGTTTACACCGGATAGAACCAGATTGAACCGGTTTAAACCACATAAAACCGGATTGAACCGGTTCAAACCGGTTTAAACCGGATAAAACCGGAGTGAACCGGTTTAAACCGGTTTCAACCGGATAGAACTGGATAGAACCAGTTTAAACCGGATAAAACCGGATTGAAGCGGTTTAAACCGGTTTAAACCGGATAAAATCGGATTGAACCAGTTCAAACCGGTTTAAACCGGATAGAACAGGTTTAAACCGGATAAAAACAGATTGAACCGGTTTAAACCGGATAAAACCGGAATGAACTGTTTTAAACCGGTTTAAAACGGATAGAACCGGTTTAAACCGGATAAAACCGGATTGAACCAGTTTAAACCGGTTTAAACCAGATAGAAATGGATAGAACTGGTTTAAACTGGATAAAACCGGATTGAACCGGTTTGAACTGGTCTAAACCAGATAAAACCGGATTGAACTGGTTTCAACCGGTTTAAACCGGATAAAACAAGATTGAACCGGTTTAAACCGGATAAAACCGGATTGAACCAGCTTAAACTGGTTTAAACCGGATAAAACCGGATTGAACCGGTTTAAACTGGTTTCAACCGGATAGAACCGGATAGAACCGGTTTAAACTGGATAAAACCGGATTGAACCGGCTTAATCTGGTTTAAACCGGATAAAACCAGATTGAACCGGTTTAAACTGGATAAAACCGGATTGAACGGGCTTAAACCGGTTTAAACCGGATAAAACCGGATTGAACAGGTTCAAAAAGGTTTAAAATGGATAAAACCGGATTGAACCGGTTTAAACTGGTTTCAACCGGATAGAACCGGATATAACCGGTTTAAACTGGATAAAACCGGAATGAACCGGCTTAAACAGGTCTAAACCGGATCAAACCTGATTGAACAGGCTTGAACTGGTATAAACAGCATAGAACCGGTTTAAACCGGATAAAACCGGATTGAACCGTTTTAAACCGGTTTAAACCGGATAAAACCAGACTGAACCGGTTTAAACCAGATAAAACCGGATTGAACCAGTTTAAACCGGTTTCAACTGTATAGAAACGGATAGAACCGGTTTCAACCGGATAAAATAGGATTGAACCGGCTTAAACTGGTATAAACCGGATTGAACTGTTTCAAACTTGTTTAAACCGGATTAAACCGTATTGAACCTGTTCAAACCGGTTTAAACCTGATAAAACCGGAATGAACTGGTTTAAACCGGTTTAAAACGGATAGAACCGGATAGAAACGGTTTAAACCGGATAAAACCGGATTGAACTGGATTAAACAGGTTTAAAACGGATAAAACCGGTTTAAACTGGATAAAACCGGATTGAACCAGCTTAAACCGGTTTAAACCGGATAAAACTGGGTTGAATCGGTTTAAACCGGATGAAATCGGATTGAACAGGTTTAAACCTGTTTAAACCGTATAGACCCGGGTAAAACCGGTTGAAACCGGATAAAACAAGATTGATCCGGTTTAAACCGGTTTAAACTGGATAAAACCGGAGTGAACCGGTTTAAATCGGTTTAAAGCAGATAAAACCGAATTGAAACGGATTAAACCAGTTTATAATGGATAAACCGGATTGAATCGGTTAAAACCGGTTTAAACCGGATAAAACCAGATTGAACCGGTTTAAACAGGTTTCAACCGGATAGAACCGGATAGAACCGGTTTAAACCGGATAAAACCGGATTGAAGCGGTTTAAACCGGATAAAACCGGATTGAACCGGTTTAAACTGGTTTCAACCGGAGAGAACCGGATAGAACCGGTTTAAACTGGATAAAACCGGATTGAACCTGTTTAAACCGGTTTAAACTGGAGAAAACCGGATTGAAGAGGTTTAAACCGGATAAAACCGGATTGACCCGGTTTAAACCGGTTTAAACCGGATAAAACCGGATTGAACCGGTTCAAACCCGTTTAAACCGGATAAAACCAAATTGAACCAGTTTAAAACGGATAAAATCAGATTGAACTTGTTTAAAACGTATAAAACCGGATTGAACCAGTTTAAACCCTTTTAAACCAGATGGAAACGAATAGAACCGGTTGAAACTGGATAAAACCGGATTGATCTGGTTCAAACCGGATAGAACCGGATAGAACCCGTATAAACCGGATAAAAACGGATTGAAACGGTTTAAACCGGATAAAACCGGATTGAACCGTTTCAAACCGGTTTTAAACGGATAAAACCGGAATGAACCGGTTTAAACTGGAAAAAACCGGATTGAACCGTTTCAAACCGGTTTTAAACGGATAAAACCGGAATGAACCGGTTTAAACTAGATAAAACCGGATTGAACCGGCTTAAACCGGTTTAAACCGGATAAAACCGGATTGAACCGGTTTAAACCGGTTTAAACCGGATAAAACCGGATTGAACTTGTTTAAAACGGATAAAACCGGATTGAAACGGTTTAAACCGGTTTCAACCGGATAGAACTGGATAGAACCAGTTTAAACCGGATAAAATCGGATTGAACCAGTTCAAACCGGTTTAAACTGGATAGAACAGGTTTAAACCGGATAAAAACAGATTGAACCGGTTTAAACCGGATAAAACCGGAATGAACTGTTTTAAACCGGTTTAAAACGGATAGAACCGGTTTAAACCGGATAAAACCGGATTGAACCAGTTTAAACCGGTTTAAACCAGATAGAAATGGATAGAACTGGTTTAAACTGGATAAAACCGGATTGAACCAGTTTGAACTGGTCTAAACCAGATAAAACCGGATTGAACTGGTTTCAACCGGTTTAAACCGGATAAAACAAGATTGAACCGGTTTAAACTGGATATAACCGGATTGAACCGGTTTAAACTGGTTTCAAGCGGATAGAACCGGATAGAACCGGTTAAAACTGGATAAAACCGGATTGAACCGGGTTAAACCGGATTGAACCGGCTTAAACCAGATAAAACCGGACTGAACTGGTTTAAACCGATTTAAACCGGAAAAAACGGATTGAAACGGTTTAAACTGGATAAAACCAGATTGAACCGGCTTAAACCTGTTTAAACTGGATAGAACCGGTTTAAACCGGTATCCGGTTTAAACCGGATAAAACAGGCATGAACCGGCTCAAACCGGTTTAAACCGGATAAAACCGGATTGAAGCGGTTTAAACCGGTTTAAACCGGATAAAACCAGATTGAACCGGTTTAAACAGGTTTACACCAGATAGAACCGGATAGAACCGGTTTAAACCGGATAGAACCGGATAGAACCGGTTTAAACCGGATAAAACCGGATTGATCCGGTTTAAACCGGTTTAAAGCGGATAAAACCGGATTGAACTGGTTTAAACCGGATAAAATCGGATTGAACCGGTTTAAACCGGTTTCAACTGGATAGAACCGGATAGAACCGGTTTAAACTGGATAAAACCGGATTGAAACAGTCTAAACCGGTTTAAACTGGAGAAAACCGAATTGAATAGGTTTAAACTGGATAAAACCGGATTGACCCAGTTTAAACTGGTTTAAACCGGATAAAACCGGATTGAACCGGTTCAAACCGGTTTAAACCGGATAAAACCGGATTGAACCGGTTCAAACCGGTTTAAACCGGATAAAACCAAATTGAAACAGTTTAAACCGGATAAAATCAGATTGAACCGGTTTAAAACGGATAAAACCGGATTGAACCAGTTGAAACCTGTTTAAACCAGATGGAAACGGATAGAACCGGTTTAAACCGGATAAAACCGATTGAACTGGTTTAATCCAGTTAAAACAGGATAGAGCAGGATAGAACCAGTTTAATCCGATTTAAAAAGGATAGAACCGGATAGAACCGGTCTAAACGAGATAAAACCGGATTGAACCGGTTCAAACTGGTTTAAACCAGATAAAACCGGATTAAACCGTTTTAAAGGGCTTTAAACCGGATAAAACCAGATTGAACCAGTTTAAGCCGATTAAAACCGGATTGAACTGGTTTAAACCGGTCTAAACCGGATAAAACCGGTTTACACCGGATAGAACCAGATTGAACCGGTTTAAACCACATAAAACCGGATTGAACCGGTTCAAACCGGTTTAAACCGGATAAAACCGGAGTGAACCGGTTTAAACCGGTTTCAACCGGATAGAACTGGATAGAACCAGTTTAAACCGGATAAAACCGGATTGAAGCGGTTTAAACCGGTTTAAACCGGATAAAATCGGATTGAACCAGTTCAAACCGGTTTAAACCGGATAGAACAGGTTTAAACCGGATAAAAACAGATTGAACCGGTTTAAACCGGATAAAACGGGAATGAACTGTTTTAAACCGGTTTAAAACGGATAGAACCGGTTTAAACCGGATAAAACCGGATTGAACCAGTTTAAACCGGTTTAAACCAGATAGAAATGGATAGAACTGGTTTAAACTGGATAAAACCGGATTGAACCGGTTTGAACTGGTCTAAACCAGATAAAACCGGATTGAACTGGTTTCAACCGGTTTAAACCGGATAAAACAAGATTGAACCGGTTTAAACCGGATAAAACCGGATTGAACCAGCTTAAACTGGTTTAAACCGGATAAAACCGGATTGAACCGGTTTAAACTGGTTTCAACCGGATAGAACCGGATAGAACCGGTTTAAACTGGATAAAACCGGATTGAACCGGCTTAATCTGGTTTAAACCGGATAAAACCAGATTGAACCGGTTTAAACTGGATAAAACCGGATTGAACGGGCTTAAACCGGTTTAAACCGGATAAAACCGGATTGAACAGGTTCAAAAAGGTTTAAACTGGAGAAAACCGGATTGAACCGGTTTAAACTGGTTTCAACCGGATAGAACCGGATATAACCGGTTTAAACTGGATAAAACCGGAATGAACCGGCTTAAACAGGTCTAAACCGGATCAAACCTGATTGAACAGGCTTGAACTGGTATAAACAGCATAGAACCGGTTTAAACCGGATAAAACCGGATTGAACCGTTTTAAACCGGTTTAAACCGGATAAAACCAGACTGAACCGGTTTAAACCAGATAAAACCGGATTGAACCAGTTTAAACCGGTTTCAACTGTATAGAAACGGATAGAACCGGTTTCAACCGGATAAAATAGGATTGAACCGGCTTAAACTGGTATAAACCGGATTGAACTGTTTCAAACTTGTTTAAACCGGATTAAACCGTATTGAACCTGTTCAAACCGGTTTAAACCTGATAAAACCGGAATGAACTGGTTTAAACCGGTTTAAAACGGATAGAACCGGATAGAAACGGTTTAAACCGGATAAAACCGGATTGAACTGGATTAAACAGGTTTAAAACGGATAAAACCGGTTTAAACTGGATAAAACCGGATTGAACCAGCTTAAACCGGTTTAAACCGGATAAAACTGGGTTGAATCGGTTTAAACCGGATGAAATCGGATTGAACAGGTTTAAACCTGTTTAAACCGTATAGACCCGGGTAAAACCGGTTGAAACCGGATAAAACAAGATTGATCCGGTTTAAACCGGTTTAAACTGGATAAAACCGGAGTGAACCGGTTTAAATCGGTTTAAAGCAGATAAAACCGAATTGAAACGGATTAAACCAGTTTATAATGGATAAACCGGATTGAATCGGTTAAAACCGGTTTAAACCGGATAAAACCAGATTGAACCGGTTTAAACCGGATCAAACCGGATTGAACCGTATTAAACAGGTTTCAACCGGATAGAACCGGATAGAACCGGTTTAAACCGGATAAAACCGGATTGAAGCGGTTTAAACCGGTTCAAACCGGATAAAACCAGATTGAAACGGTTTAAACCGGATTGAACCGGCTTAAACCGGATAAAACCGGACTGAACTGGTTTAAACCGATTTAAACCGGAAAAAAAGGATTGAACCGGTTTAAACTGGATAAAACCGGATTGAACCGGCTTAAACCTGTTTAAACTGGAAAGAACCGGTTTAAACCGGTACCCGGTTTAAACCGGATAAAACAGGCATGAACCGGATCAAACCGGTTTAAACCGGATAGATCCGGTTGAAACCCGTTTAAACCGGATAAAACCGGATTGAACCGGTTTAAACCGGTTTAAACCGGATAAAACCGGATTGAAGCGGTTTAAACCGGATAGAATCCGTTTAAACCAGATAAAACCGGATTGAAGCAGTTTAAACCGGTTTAAACCGGATAAAACCGGATTGAACCGGTTTAAACCGGTTTACACCAGATAGAACCGGATAGAAACGGTTTAAACCGGATAAAACCGGATTGAACCGGTTTAAACCGGTTTAAAGCGGATAAAACCGGATTGAACTGGTTTAAACCGGATAAAACCGGATTGAACCGGTTTAAACCGGTTTACACAAGATAGAACCGGATAGAAACGGTTTAAACCGGATAGAACCGGATAGAACCGGTTTAAACCGGATAAAACCGGATTGAAACAGTCTAAACCGGTTTAAACTGGAGAAAACCGGATTGAATAGGTTTAAACTGGATAAAACCGGATTGACCCAGTTTAAACTGGTTTAAACCGGATAAAAACGGATTGAACCGGTTCACACCGGTTTAAACTGGATAAAACCAAATTGAAACAGTTTAAACCGGATAAAATCAGATTGAACCGGTTTAAAACGGATAAAACCGGATTGAACCAGTTGAAACCCGTTTAAACCAGATGGAAACGGATAGAACCGGTTTAAACCGGATAAAACCGATTGAACTGGTTTAATCCAGTTAAAACAGGATAGAACAGGATAGAACCAGTTTAATCCGATTTAAAAAGGATAGAACCGGATAGAACCGGTCTAAACGAGATAAAACCGGATTGAACTGGTTCAAACTGGTTTAAACCAGATAAAACCGGATTAAACCGTTTTAAAGCGCTTTAAACCGGATAAAACCAGATTGTACCAGTTTAAGCCGATTAAAACCGGATTGAACTGGTTTAAACCGGTCTAAACCGGATAAAACCGGTTTAAACCGGATAGAACCAGATTGAACCGGTTTAAACCACATAAAACCGGATTGAACCGGTTCAAACCGGTTTAAACCGGATAAAACCGGAGTGAACTTGTTTAAACCGGATAAAAACGGATTGAACCGGTTTAAACCGGATAAAACCGGATTGAACTTGTTTAAAACGGATAAAACCGGATTGAACCGGCTTAAACCGGTTTCAACCGGATAGAACTGGATAGAACCGGTTTAAACCGGTATCCGGTTTAAACCGGATAAAACAGGCATGAACCGGCTCAAACCGGTTTAAACCGGATAGATCCAGTTGAAAACCGTTCAAACCGGATAAAACCGGATTGAACCGGTTTAAACCGGTTTAAACCGGATAAAAACGGATTGAAGCGGTTTAAACCGGTTTAAACCGGATAGAACCGGTTTAAACCGGATAGAATCCGTTTAAACCAGATAAAACCGGATTGAACCAGTTTAAACCGGTTTAAACCGGATAAAACCGGATTGAACCGGTTTAAACCGGTTTACACCAGATAGAACCGGATAGAAACGGTTTAAACCGGATAGAACCGGATAGAACCGGTTTAAACCGGATAAAACCGGATTGAACCGGTTTAAACCGGTTTAAAGCGGATAAAACCGGATTGAACTGGTTTAAACCGGATAAAACCGGATTGAACCGGTTTAAACCGGTTTCAACCGGATAGAATTGGATAGAACCGGTTTAAACTGGATAAAACCGGATTGAAACAGTCTAAACCGGTTTAAACTGGAGAAAACCGGATTGAATAGGTTTAAACTGGATAAAACCGGATTGACCCAGTTTAAACTGGTTTAAACCGGATAAAACTGGATTGAACCGGTTCACACCGGTTTAAACCGGATAAAACCAAATTGAAACAGTTTAAACCGGATAAAATCAGATTGAACCGGTTTAAAACGAATAAAACCGGATTGAACCAGTTGAAACCCGTTTAAACCAGATGGAAACGGATAGAACCGGTTTAAACCGGATAAAACCGATTGAACTGGTTTAATCCAGTTAAAACAGGATAGAACAGGATAGAACCAGTTTAATCCGATTTAAAAAGGATAGAACCGGATAGAACCGGTCTAAACGAGATAAAACCGGATTGAACCGGTTCAAACTGGTTTAAACCAGATAAAACCGGATTAAACCGTTTTAAAGCGCTTTAAACCGGATAAAACCAGATTGTACCAGTTTAAGCCGATTAAAACCGGATTGAACTGGTTTAAACCGGTCTAAACCGGATAAAACCGGTTTAAACCGGATAGAACCAGATTGAACCCGTTTAAACCACATAAAACCGGATTGAACCGGTTCAAACCGGTTTAAACCGGATAAAACCGGAGTGAACTTGTTTAAACCGGATAAAACCGGATTGAACCGTTTCAAAACGGTTTTAAACGGATAAAACCGGAATGAACCGGTTTAAAGCGGATAAAACCGGATTGAACCGTTTCAAACCGGTTTTAAACGGATAAAACCGGAATGAACCGGTTTAAACCGGATAAAACCGGATTGAACCGTTTCAAACCGGTTTTAACCAGATGAAACCGGAATGAACCGGTTTAAACTGGTTTCAACCGGATAGAACCGGATAGAACCGGTTTAAACCGGATAAAACCGGATTGAACCGTTTTAAACCGGTTTAAACCGGATAAAACCAGACTGAACCGGTTTAAACTGGATAAAACCGGATTGAACCGGTTTAAACCGGTTTCAACTGTATAGAACCGGATAGAACCGGTTGAAACCGGATAAAACAGGATTGAACTGGTTTAAACTGGATAAAAGCGGATTGAAACGGTTTAAAGTGGTTTCAAACGGATAGAACCGGATAGAACCGGTTTAAACTGGATAAAACTGGATTGAACTGGCTTAAACCGGTTTAAACCGGATTAAACCGGATTGAACTGGTTCAAACCGGTTTAAACCTGATAAAACCGGAATGAAGTGGTTTAAACCGGTTTAAAACGGATAGAACCGGATAGAAATGGTTTAAACCGGATAAAACCGGATTGATCTGGATTAAACCGGTTTAAAACGGATAAAACCGGTTTAAACGGGATAAAACCGGATTGAACCAGCTTAAACCGGTTTAAACCGGATAAAACTGGGTTGAATCGGTTTAAACTGGATGAAATCGGATTGAACAGGTTTAAACCTGTTTAAACCGTATAGAACCGGGTAAAACCGGTTGAAACCGGATAAAACCGGATTGATCCGGTTTAAACCGGTTTAAACTGGATAAAACCGGACTGAACCGGTTTAAATCGGTTTAAAGCAGATAAAACCGGATTGAAACGGATTAAACCAGTTTATACTGGATAAACCGGATTGAATCGGTTAAAACCGGTTTAAACCGGATAAAAACAGATTGTACCGGTTTAAACCGGATCAAACCGGATTGAACCGTATTAAACCGGTTTCAACCGGATAGAACCGGATAGAACCGGTTTAAACCGGATAAAACCGGATTGAAGCGGTTTAAACCGGTTCAAACCGGATAAAACCAGATTGAAACGGTTTAAACCAGATTGAACCGGCTTAAACCGGATAAAACCGGAATGAACTGGTTTAACCCGATTTAAACCAGAAAAACGGATTGAACCAGTTTAAACTGGATAAAACAGGCATGAACCGGCTCAAACCGGTTTAAACCGGATAGAACCGGTTGAAACCCGTTTAAACCGGATAAAACCGGATTGAAGCGGTTTAAACCGGTTTAAACCGGATAGAACCGGTTTAAACCGGATAGAATCCGTTTAAACCGGATAAAACCGGATTGAACCAGATTAAACCGGTTTAAACCGGATAAAACCGGATTTAACCGGTTTAAACCGGTTTACACCAGATAGAACTGGATAGAACCTGTTTAAACCAGATAGAACTGGATAGAACCGGTTTAAACCGGATAAAACCGGATTGTACCGGTTTAAACCGGTTTAAATTGGATAAAACCGGATTGAACTGGTTTAAACCGGATAAAACCAGATTGAACTGGTTTAAACCGGTTTCAACCGGATAGAACCGGATAGAACCGGTTTAAACCGGATAAAACCGGATTGAAACAGTCTAAACCGGTTTAAACTGGAGAAAACCGGATTGAATAGGTTTAAACTGGATAAAACCGGATTGACCCAGTTTAAACTGGTTTAAACCGGATAAAACCGGATTGAACTGGTTCAAACCGGTTTAAACCGGATAAAACCAAATTGAAACAGTTTAAACCGGATAAAATCAGATTGAACCGGTTTAAAACGGATAATACCGGATTGAACCAGTTGAAAACCGTTTAAACCAAATGGAAACGGATAGAACCGGTTTAAACCGGAAAAAACCGGATTGAACTGGTTTAATCCAGTTAAAACAGGATAAAACAGGATAGAACCAGTTTAATCCGATTAAAAAGGATAGAACCGGATAGAACCGGTCTAAACGAGATAAAACCGGATTGAACCGGTTCAAACTGGTTTAAACCGGATAAAACCGGATTAAACCGTTTTAAAGCGCTTTAAACCGGATAAAACCAGATTGAACCAGTTTAAGCCGATTAAAACCGGATTGAACTGGTTTAAACCAGTCTAAACCGGATAAAACCAGATTGAACCGGTTTAAACCACATAAAACCGGATTGAACCGGTTCAAACCGGTTTAAACCGGATAAAACCGGAGTGAACTTGTTTAAACCGGATAAAAACGGATTGAACCGGTTTAAACCGGATAAAACCAGATTGAACCGTTTCAAACAGGTTTTAAACGGATAAAACCGGAATGAAACGGTTTAAACCGGATAAATCCGGATTGAACCGTTTCAAACCGGTTTTAAACGGATAAAACCGGAATGAACCGGCTTAAACCGGATAAAACCGGATTGAACCGGTTCAAACCGGATAGAACCGGATAGAACCGGTTTAACCGGATAAAACCGGATTGAACCGGTTTAAACCACATAAAACCGGATTGAACCGGTTCATACCGGTTTAAACCGGATAAAACCGGAGTGAACTTGTTTAAACCGGATAAAAACGGATTGAACCGGTTTAAACCGGATAAAACCGGATTGAACCGTTTCAAACCGGTTTTAAACGGATAAAAACGGAATGAACCGGTTTAAACCGGATAAAACCGGATTGAACCGTTTCAAACCGGTTTTAAACGGATAAAACCGGAATGAACCGGTTTAAACTAGATAAAACCGGATTGAACCGGCTTAAACCGGTTTAAACCGGATAAAACCGGATTGAACCGGTTTAAACCGGTTTAAACCGGATAAAACCGGATTGAACTGGTTTAAAACGGATAAAACCGGATTGAACCGGTTTAAACCGGTTTCAACCGGATAGAACTGGATAGAACCGGTTTAAACCGGATAAAACCGGATTGAAGCGGTTTAAACCGGTTTAAACCGGATAAAATCGGATTGAACCGGTTCAAACCGGTTTAAACCGGATAGAACAGGTTTAAACCGGATAAAAACAGATTGAACCGGTTTAAACCAGATAAAACCGGAATGAACTGTTTTAAACCGGTTTAAAACGGATAGAACCGGTTTAAACCGGATAAAACCGGATTGAACCAGTTTAAACCGGTTTAAACCAGATAGAAATGGATAGAACTGGTTTAAACTGGATAAAACCAGATTGAACCGGTTTGAACTGGTCTAAACCAGATAAAACCGGATTGAACTGGTTTCAACCGGTTTAAACCGGATAAAACAAGATTGAACCGGTTTAAACCGGATAAAACCGGATTGAACCAGCTTAAACCGGTTTAAACCGGATAAAACCGGATTGAACCGGTTTAAACTGGTTTCAACCGGATAGAACCGGATAGAACCGGTTTAAACTGGATAAAACAGGATTGAACCGGCTTAAACCGGTTTAAACCGGATAAAACCAGATTGAACCGGTTTAAACTGGATAAAACCGGATTGAACGGGCTTAAACCGGTTTACACCGGATAAAACCGGATTGAACTGGTTCAAAAAGGTTTAAACTGGATAAAACCGGATTGAACCGGTTTAAACTGGTTTCAACCGGATAGGACCGGATATAACCGGTTTAAACTGGATAAAACCGGAATGAACCGGCTTAAACAGGTCTAAACCGGATAAAACCCGATTGAACAGGCTTAAACTGGTATAAACAGCATAGAACCGGTTTAAACCGGATAAAACCGGATTGAACCGTTTTAAACCGGTTTAAACCGGATAAAACCAGACTGAACCGGTTTAAACCGGATAAAACTGGATTGAACCAGTTTAAACCGGTTTCAACTGTATAGAAACGGATAGAACCGGTTTCAACCGGATAAAACAGGATTGAACCGGCTTAAACCGGTTTAAACCGGATAAAACTGGGTTGAATCGGTTTAAACTGGATGAAATCGGATTGAACAGGTTTAAACCTGTTTAAACCGTATAGAACCGGGTAAAACCGGTTGAAACCGGATAAAACCGGATTGATCCGGTTTAAACCGGTTTAAACTGGATAAAACCGGAGTGAACCCGTTTAAATCGGTTTAAAGCAGATAAAACCGAATTGAAACGGATTAAACCAGTTTATACTGGATAAACCGGATTGAATCGGTTAAAACCGGTTTAAACCGGATAAAACCAGATTGAACCGGTTTAAACCGGATCAAACCGAATTGAACCGTATTAAACTGGTTTCAACCGGATAGAACTGGATAGAACCGGTTTAAACCGGATAAAACCGGATTGAAGCGGTTTAAACCGGTTCAAACCGGATAAAACCAGATTGAAACGGTTTAAACCGGATTGAACCGGCTTAAACCGGATAAAACCGGACTGAACTGGTTTAAACCGATTTAAACCGGAAAAAAAGGATTGAACCGGTTTAAACTGGATAAAACCGGATTGAACCGGCTCAAACCGGTTTAAACCGGATAGAACCGGTTGAAACCCGTTTAAACCGGATAAAACCGGATTGAACCGGTTTAAACCGGTTTAAACCGGATAAAACCGGATTGAAGCGGTTTAAACCGGTTTACACCAGATAGAACCGGATAGAACCGGTTTAAACCGATAGAACCGGATAGAACCGGTTTAAACCGGATAAAACCGGATTGAACCGGTTTAAACCGGTTTAAAGCGGATAAAACCGGATTGAACTGGTTTAAACCGGATAAAACCTGATTGAACTGGTTTAAACCGGTTTCAACCAGATAGAACCGGATAGAACCGGTTTAAACTGGATAAAACCGGATTGAATCAGTCTAAACCGGTTTAAACTGGAGAAAACCGGATTGAATAGGTTTAAACTGGATAAAACCGGATTGACCCAGTTTAAACTGGTTTAAACCGGATAAAACCGGATTGAACCGGTTCACACCGGTTTAAACCGGATAAAACCAAATTGAAACAGTTTAAACCGGATAAAATCAGATTGAACCGGTTTAAAACGGATAAAACCGGATTGAACCAGTTGAGACCCGTTTAAAACAGATGGAACCGGATAGAACGGGTTTAAACCGGATAAAACCGATTGAACTGGTTTAATCCAGTTAAAACAGGATAGAACAGGATAGAACCAGTTTAATCCGATTTAAAAAGGATAGAACCGGATAGAACCGGTCTAAACGAGATAAAACCGGATTGAACCGGTACAAACTGGTTTAAACCAGATAAAACCGGATTAAACCGTTTTAAAGCGCTTTAAACCGGCTAAAACCAGATTGAACCAGTTTAAGCCGATTAAAACCGGATTGAACTGGTTTAAACCGGTCTAAACCGGATAAAACCGGTTTAAACCGGATAGAACTAGATTGAACCGGTTTAAACCACATAAAACCGGATTGAACCGGTTCAAACCGGGTTAAACCGGATAAAACCGGAGTGAACTTGTTTAAACCGGATAAAAACGAATTGAACCGGTTTAAACCGGATAAAACCGGATTGAACCGTTTCAAAACGGTTTTAAACGGACAAAACCGGAATGAACCGGTTTAAACCGGATAAAACCGGATTGAACCGTTTCAAACCGGTTTTAAACGGATAAAACCGGAATGAACTGGTTTAAACCGGATAAAACCGGATTGAACCGTTTCAAACCGGTTTTAACCGGATAAAACCGGAATGAACCGGTTTAAACTGGTTTCAACCGGATAGAACCGGATAGAACCGGTTTAAACTGGATAAAACCGGATTGAACCGGCTTAAACCGGTTTAAACCGGATAAAACCGGATTGAACCGGTTTAAACCGGTTTAAACCGGATAAAACCGGATTGAACTGGTTTAAACCGGATAAAACCGGATTGAACCGGTTTAAACTGGTTTCAACCGGATAGAACTGGATAGAACCGGTTTAAACCGGATAAAACCGGATTGAAGCGGTTTAAACCGGTTAAAACCGGATAAAACCAGATTGAAACGGTTTAAACCGGATGGAACCGGCTTAAACCGGATAAAACCGGAATGAACTGGTTTAAACCGGTTTAAACCGGATTGAAGCGGTTTAAACCGGTTTAAACCGGATAGAACCGGTTTAAACCGGATAAAAACGGATTGAACCAGTTTAAACCGGTTTAAACCGGATAAAACCGGATTGATCCGGTTTAAACCGGATAAAAACGGATTGAACCGGTTTAAACCGTCTTAAACCAGATAGAACCGGATAGAACCGGTTTAAACTGGTTTCAACTGGATAGAACCGGATAGAACAGGTTAAAACTGGATAAAACCGGATTGAACCTGTTTAAACCGGATAAAACCGGATTGAACCGGTTTAAACTGGTTTCAACCGGATAGAACCGGATAGAACCGGTTTAAACTGGTTTCAACCGGATAGAAGCGGATAGAACCGGTTTAAACTGGATAAAACCGGATTGAACCTGTTTAAACCGGAGAAAACCGGATTGAAGAGGTTTAAACCGGATAAAACCGGATTGACATGGTTTAAACCGGTTTAAACCGGATAAAACCGGATTGAACCGGTTCAAACCCGTTTAAACCGGATAAAACCAAATTGAACCAGTTTAAACCGGATAAAATCGGATTGAAACGGTTTAAACCAGATTGAACCGGCTTAAACCGGATAAAACCGGAATGAACTGGTTTAACCCGATTTAAACCAGAAAAACGGATTGAACCGGTTTAAACTGGATAAAACAGGCATGAACCGGTTTAAATCGGTTTAAAGCAGATAAAACCGGATTGAAACGGATTAAACCAGTTTATACTGGATAAACCGGATTGAATCGGTTAAAACCGGTTTAAACCGGATAAAAACAGATTGTACCGGTTTAAACCGGATCAAACCGGATTGAACCGTATTAAACCGGTTTCAACCGGATAGAACCGGATAGAACCGGTTTAAACCGGATAAAACCGGATTGAAGCGGTTTAAACCGGTTCAAACCGGATAAAACCAGATTGAAACGGTTTAAACCAGATTGAACCGGCTTAAACCGGATAAAACCGGAATGAACTGGTTTAACCCGATTTAAACCAGAAAAACGGATTGAACCGGTTTAAACTGGATAAAACAGGCATGAACCGGCTCAAACCGGTTTAAACCGGATAGAACCGGTTGAAACCCGTTTAAACCGGATAAAACCGGATTGAAGCGGTTTAAACCGGTTTAAACCGGATAGAACCGGTTTAAACCGGATAGAATCCGTTTAAACCGGATAAAACCGGATTGAACCAGATTAAACCGGTTTAAACCGGATAAAACCGGATTTAACCGGTTTAAACCGGTTTACACCAGATAGAACTGGATAGAACCTGTTTAAACCAGATAGAACTGGATAGAACCGGTTTAAACCGGATAAAACCGGATTGTACCGGTTTAAACCGGTTTAAATTGGATAAAACCGGATTGAACTGGTTTAAACCGGATAAAACCAGATTGAACTGGTTTAAACCGGTTTCAACCGGATAGAACCGGATAGAACCGGTTTAAACCGGATAAAACCGGATTGAAACAGTCTAAACCGGTTTAAACTGGAGAAAACCGGATTGAATAGGTTTAAACTGGATAAAACCGGATTGACCCAGTTTAAACTGGTTTAAACCGGATAAAACCGGATTGAACTGGTTCAAACCGGTTTAAACCGGATAAAACCAAATTGAAACAGTTTAAACCGGATAAAATCAGATTGAACCGGTTTAAAACGGATAATACCGGATTGAACCAGTTGAAAACCGTTTAAACCAAATGGAAACGGATAGAACCGGTTTAAACCGGAAAAAACCGGATTGAACTGGTTTAATCCAGTTAAAACAGGATAAAACAGGATAGAACCAGTTTAATCCGATTAAAAAGGATAGAACCGGATAGAACCGGTCTAAACGAGATAAAACCGGATTGAACCGGTTCAAACTGGTTTAAACCGGATAAAACCGGATTAAACCGTTTTAAAGCGCTTTAAACCGGATAAAACCAGATTGAACCAGTTTAAGCCGATTAAAACCGGATTGAACTGGTTTAAACCAGTCTAAACCGGATAAAACCAGATTGAACCGGTTTAAACCACATAAAACCGGATTGAACCGGTTCAAACCGGTTTAAACCGGATAAAACCGGAGTGAACTTGTTTAAACCGGATAAAAACGGATTGAACCGGTTTAAACCGGATAAAACCAGATTGAACCGTTTCAAACAGGTTTTAAACGGATAAAACCGGAATGAAACGGTTTAAACCGGATAAATCCGGATTGAACCGTTTCAAACCGGTTTTAAACGGATAAAACCGGAATGAACCGGCTTAAACCGGATAAAACCGGATTGAACCGGTTCAAACCGGATAGAACCGGATAGAACCGGTTTAACCGGATAAAACCGGATTGAACCGGTTTAAACCACATAAAACCGGATTGAACCGGTTCATACCGGTTTAAACCGGATAAAACCGGAGTGAACTTGTTTAAACCGGATAAAAACGGATTGAACCGGTTTAAACCGGATAAAACCGGATTGAACCGTTTCAAACCGGTTTTAAACGGATAAAAACGGAATGAACCGGTTTAAACCGGATAAAACCGGATTGAACCGTTTCAAACCGGTTTTAAACGGATAAAACCGGAATGAACCGGTTTAAACTAGATAAAACCGGATTGAACCGGCTTAAACCGGTTTAAACCGGATAAAACCGGATTGAACCGGTTTAAACCGGTTTAAACCGGATAAAACCGGATTGAACTGGTTTAAAACGGATAAAACCGGATTGAACCGGTTTAAACCGGTTTCAACCGGATAGAACTGGATAGAACCGGTTTAAACCGGATAAAACCGGATTGAAGCGGTTTAAACCGGTTTAAACCGGATAAAATCGGATTGAACCGGTTCAAACCGGTTTAAACCGGATAGAACAGGTTTAAACCGGATAAAAACAGATTGAACCGGTTCAAACCAGATAAAACCGGAATGAACTGTTTTAAACCGGTTTAAAACGGATAGAACCGGTTTAAACCGGATAAAACCGGATTGAACCAGTTTAAACCGGTTTAAACCAGATAGAAATGGATAGAACTGGTTTAAACTGGATAAAACCAGATTGAACCGGTTTGAACTGGTCTAAACCAGATAAAACCGGATTGAACTGGTTTCAACCGGTTTAAACCGGATAAAACAAGATTGAACCGGTTTAAACCGGATAAAACCGGATTGAACCGGTTCACACCGGTTTAAACCGGATAAAACCGGAATGAACTGTTTTAAACCGGTTTAAAACGGATAGAACCGGTTTAAACCAGATAAAACCGGATTGAACCGGTTTAAACTGGTTTCAACCGGATAGAACCGGATAGAACCGGTTTAAACTGGATAAAACCGGATTGAACCGGCTTAAACCGGTTTAAACCGGATAAAACCAGATTGAACCGGTTTAAACTGGTTAAAACCGGATTGAACGGGCTTAAACCGGTTTACACCGGATAAAACCGGATTGAACTGGTTCAAAAAGGTTTAAACTGGATAAAACCGGATTGAACCGGTTTAAACTGGTTTCAACCGGATAGGACCGGATATAACCGGTTTAAACTGGATAAAACCGGAATGAACCGGCTTAAACAGGTCTAAACCGGATAAAACCCGATTGAACAGGCTTAAACTGGTATAAACAGCATAGAACCGGTTTAAACCGGATAAAACCGGATTGAACCGTTTTAAACCGGTTTAAACCGGATAAAACCAGACTGAACCGGTTTAAACCGGATAAAACTGGATTGAACCAGTTTAAACCGGTTTCAACTGTATAGAAACGGATAGAACCGGTTTCAACCGGATAAAACAGGATTGAACCGGCTTAAACCGGTTTAAACCGGATAAAACTGGGTTGAATCGGTTTAAACTGGATGAAATCGGATTGAACAGGTTTAAACCTGTTTAAACCGTATAGAACCGGGTAAAACCGGTTGAAACCGGATAAAACCGGATTGATCCGGTTTAAACCGGTTTAAACTGGATAAAACCGGAGTGAACCCGTTTAAATCGGTTTAAAGCAGATAAAACCGAATTGAAACGGATTAAACCAGTTTATACTGGATAAACCGGATTGAATCGGTTAAAACCGGTTTAAACCGGATAAAACCAGATTGAACCGGTTTAAACCGGATCAAACCGAATTGAACCGTATTAAACTGGTTTCAACCGGATAGAACTGGATAGAACCGGTTTAAACCGGATAAAACCGGATTGAAGCGGTTTAAACCGGTTCAAACCGGATAAAACCAGATTGAAACGGTTTAAACCGGATTGAACCGGCTTAAACCGGATAAAACCGGACTGAACTGGTTTAAACCGATTTAAACCGGAAAAAAAGGATTGAACCGGTTTAAACTGGATAAAACCGGATTGAACCGGCTCAAACCGGTTTAAACCGGATAGAACCGGTTGAAACCCGTTTAAACCGGATAAAACCGGATTGAACCGGTTTAAACCGGTTTAAACCGGATAAAACCGGATTGAAGCGGTTTAAACCGGTTTACACCAGATAGAACCGGATAGAACCGGTTTAAACCGATAGAACCGGATAGAACCGGTTTAAACCGGATAAAACCGGATTGAACCGGTTTAAACCGGTTTAAAGCGGATAAAACCGGATTGAACTGGTTTAAACCGGATAAAACCTGATTGAACTGGTTTAAACCGGTTTCAACCAGATAGAACCGGATAGAACCGGTTTAAACTGGATAAAACCGGATTGAATCAGTCTAAACCGGTTTAAACTGGAGAAAACCGGATTGAATAGGTTTAAACTGGATAAAACCGGATTGACCCAGTTTAAACTGGTTTAAACCGGATAAAACCGGATTGAACCGGTTCACACCGGTTTAAACCGGATAAAACCAAATTGAAACAGTTTAAACCGGATAAAATCAGATTGAACCGGTTTAAAACGGATAAAACCGGATTGAACCAGTTGAAACCCGTTTAAAACAGATGGAACCGGATAGAACGGGTTTAAACCGGATAAAACCGATTGAACTGGTTTAATCCAGTTAAAACAGGATAGAACAGGATAGAACCAGTTTAATCCGATTTAAAAAGGATAGAACCGGATAGAACCGGTCTAAACGAGATAAAACCGGATTGAACCGGTACAAACTGGTTTAAACCAGATAAAACCGGATTAAACCGTTTTAAAGCGCTTTAAACCGGATAAAACCAGATTGAACCAGTTTAAGCCGATTAAAACCGGATTGAACTGGTTTAAACCGGTCTAAACCGGATAAAACCGGTTTAAACCGGATAGAACTAGATTGAACCGGTTTAAACCACATAAAACCGGATTGAACCGGTTCAAACCGGTTTAAACCGGATAAAACCGGAGTGAACTTGTTTAAACCGGATAAAAACGAATTGAACCGGTTTAAACCGGATAAAACCGGATTGAACCGTTTCAAAACGGTTTTAAACGGACAAAACCGGAATGAACCGGTTTAAACCGGATAAAACCGGATTGAACCGTTTCAAACCGGTTTTAAACGGATAAAACCGGAATGAACTGGTTTAAACCGGATAAAACCGGATTGAACCGTTTCAAACCGGTTTTAACCGGATAAAACCGGAATGAACCGGTTTAAACTGGTTTCAACCGGATAGAACCGGATAGAACCGGTTTAAACTGGATAAAACCGGATTGAACCGGCTTAAACCGGTTTAAACCGGATAAAACCGGATTGAACCGGTTTAAACCGGTTTAAACCGGATAAAACCGGATTGAACTGGTTTAAACCGGATAAAACCGGATTGAACCGGTTTAAACTGGTTTCAACCGGATAGAACTGGATAGAACCGGTTTAAACCGGATAAAACCGGATTGAAGCGGTTTAAACCGGTTAAAACCGGATAAAACCAGATTGAAACGGTTTAAACCGGATTGAACCGGCTTAAACCGGATAAAACCGGAATGAACTGGTTTAAACCGGTTTAAACCGGATAAAACCGTATTGAAGCGGTTTAAACCGGTTTAAACCGGATAGAACCGGTTTAAACCGGATAAAAACGGATTGAACCAGTTTAAACCGGTTTAAACCGGATAAAACCGGATTGATCCGGTTTAAACCGGATAAAAACGGATTGAACCGGTTTAAACCGTCTTAAACCAGATAGAACCGGATAGAACCGGTTTAAACTGGTTTCAACTGGATAGAACCGGATAGAACAGGTTAAAACTGGATAAAACCGGATTGAACCTGTTTAAACCGGATAAAACCGGATTGAACCGGTTTAAACTGGTTTCAACCGGATAGAACCGGATAGAACCGGTTTAAACTGGTTTCAACCGGATAGAAGCGGATAGAACCGGTTTAAACTGGATAAAACCGGATTGAACCTGTTTAAACCGGAGAAAACCGGATTGAAGAGGTTTAAACCGGATAAAACCGGATTGACATGGTTTAAACCGGTTTAAACCGGATAAAACCGGATTGAACCGGTTCAAACCCGTTTAAACCGGATAAAACCAAATTGAACCAGTTTAAACCGGATAAAATCGGATTGAACTGGTTTAAACCGGATAAAACCGGATTGAACCGGTTTAAACTGGTTTCAACCGGATAGAACCGGATAGAACCGGTTTAAACTGGATAAAACCGGATTGAACCGGCTTAAACCGGTTTAAACTGGATAAAACCAGATTGAACCGGTTTAAACTGGATAAAACCGGATTGAACGGGCTTAAACCGGTTTAAACCGGATAAAACCGGATTGAACCGGTTCAAAAAGGTTTAAACTGGATAAAACCGGATTGAACCGGTTTAAACTGGTTTCAACCGGATAGAACCGGATATAACCGGTTTAAACTGGATAAAACCGGAATGAACCGGCTTAAACAGGTCTAAACCGGATAAAACCCGATTGAACAGGCTTAAACTGGTATAAACAGCATAGAACCGGTTTAAACCGGATAAAACCGGATTGAACCGTTTTAAACCGGTTTAAATCGGATAAAACCAGACTGAACCGGTTTAAACCGGATAAAACTGGATTGAACCAGTTTAAACCGGTTTCAACTGTATAGAAACGGATAGAACCGGTTTCAACCGGATAAAACAGGATTGAACCGGCTTAAACTGGTTTAAACCGGATTGAACCGTTTCAAACTGTTTTAAACCGGATTAAACCGTATTGAACCGGTTCAAACCGGTTTAAACCTGATAAAACCGGAATGAACTGGTTTAAACCGGTTTAAAACGGATAGAACCGGATAGAAACGGTTTAAACCGGATAAAACCGGATTGAACTGGATTAAACCGGTTTAAAACGGATAAAACCGGTTTAAACTGGATAAAACCGGATTGAACCAGCTTAAACCGATTTAAACCGGATAAAACTGGGTTGAATCGGTTTAAACTGGATGAAATCGGATTGAACAGGTTTAAACCTGTTTAAACCGTATAGAACCGGGTAAAACCGGTTGAAACCGGATAAAACCGGATTGATCCGGTTTAAACCGGTTTAAACTGGATAAAACCGGAGTGAACCGGTTTAAATCGGTTTAAAGCAGATAAAACCGAATTGAAACGGATTAAACCAGTTTATACTGGATAAACCGGATTGAATCGGTTAAAACCGGTTTAAACCGGATAAAACCAGATTGAACCGGTTTAAACCGATCAAACCGGATTGAACCGTATTAAACCGGTTTCAACCGGATAGAACTGGATAGAACCGGTTTATACCGGATAAAACCGGATTGAAGCGGTTTAAACCGGTTCAAACCGGATAAAACCAGATTGAAACGGTTTTAAACCGGTTTAAACTGGAGAAAACCGGATTGAATAGGTTTAAACTGGATAAAACCGGATTGACCCAGTTTAAACTGGTTTAAACCGGATAAAACCGGATTGAACCGGTTCAAACCGGTTTAAACCGGATAAAACCAAATTGAAACAGTTTAAACCGGATAAAATCAGATTGAACCGGTTTAAAACGGATAAAACCGGATTGAACCAGTTGAAACCCGTTTAAACCAGATGGAAACGGATAGAACCGGTTTAAACCGGATAAAACCGATTGAACTGGTTTAATCCAGTTAAAACAGGATAGAACAGGATAGAACCAGTTTAATCCGATTTAAAAAGGATAGAACCGGATAGAACCGGTCTAAACGAGATAAAACCGGATTGAACCGGTTCAAACTGGTTTAAACCAGATAAAACCGGATTAAACCGTTTTAAAGGGCTTTAAACCGGATAAAACCATATTGAAACAGTTTAAGCCGATTAAAACCGGATTGAACTGGTTTAAACCGGTCTAAACCGGATAAAACCGGTTTAAACCGGATAGAACCAGATTGAACCGGTTTAAACCACATAAAACCTGATTGAACCGGTTCAAACCAGTTTAAACCGGATAAAACCGGAGTGAACTTGTTTAAAACGGATAAAAACGGATTGAACCGGTTTAAACCGGATAAAACCGGATTGAACCGTTTCAAAACGGTTTTAAACGGATAAAACCGGAATGAACCGGTTTAAAGCGGATAAAACGGATTGAAACCGTTTCAAACCGGTTTTAAACGGATAAAACCGGAATGAACCGGTTTAAACCGGATAAAACCGGATTGAACCGTTTCAAACCGGTTTTAAAAAGATAAAACCGGAATGAACCGGTTTAAACGGGTTTCAACCGGATAGAACCGGATAGAACCGGTTTAAACTGGATAACACCGGATTGAACCGGCTTAAACCGGTTTAAACCGTATAAAACCGGATTGAACCGGTTCAAACCGGATAGAACCGGATAGAACCGGTTTAAACCGGATAAAACCGGATTGAACCGGTTTAAACCGGTTTAAACCGGATAAAATCGGATTGAACTGGTTTAAACCGGATAAAACCGGATTGAACCGGTTTAAACTGGTTTCAACAGGATAGAACTGGATAGAACCGGTTTAAACCGGATAAAACCGGATTGAAGCGGTTTAAACCGGTTAAAACCGGATAAAACCAGATTGAAACGGTTTAAACCGGATTGAACTGGCTTAAACCGGATAAAACCGGAATGAACTGGTTTAAACTGGTTTAAACCGGAAAAAACGGATTGAACCGTTTAAACTGGATAAAACAGGATAGAACCGGTTTAATCCGGATTAAACCAGATAAAAACCGATTGAACCGGTTAAAACCGGTTTAAACCGGATAAAACCGGATTGAACCAGTTTAAACCAGTTTAAACCGGATAAAACCGGATTGATCCGGTTTAAACCGGATAAAAACGGATTGAACCGGTTTAAAACCGGCTTAAACCAGATAGAACCGGATAGAACCGGTTTAAACCGGATAGAACCGGATAGAACCGGTTTAAACCGGATAAAACCGGATTGAACCGGTTTAAACCGGTTTAAAGTGGATAAAACCGGATTGAACTGGTTTAAACCGGATAAAACCGGATTGAACCGGTTTAAACTGATTTCAACCGGAGAGAACCGGATAGAACTGGTTTAAACTGGATAAAACCGGATTGAACCTGTTTAAACCGGTTTAAACTGGAGAAAACCGGATTGAAGAGGTTTAAACCGGATAAAACCGGATTGACCCGGTTTAAACCGGTTTAAACCGGATAAAACCGGATTGAACCGGTTCAAACCCGTTTAAACCGGATAAAACCAAATTGAACCAGTTTAAAACGGATAAAATCAGATTGAACTTGTTTAAAACGTATAAAACCGGATTGAACCAGTTTAAACCCTTTTAAACCAGATGGAAACGAATAGAACCGGTTGAAACTGGATAAAACCGGATTGATCCGGTTCAAACCGGATAGAACCGGATAGAACCCGTATAAACCGGATAAAAACGGATTGAAACGGTTTAAACCGGATAAAACCGGATTGAACCGTTTCAAACCGGTTTTAAACGGATAAAACCGGAATGAACCGGTTTAAACTGGAAAAAACCGGATTGAACCGTTTCAAACCGGTTTTAAACGGATAAAAACCGGAATGAACCGGTTTAAACTAGATAAAACCGGATTGAACCGGCTTAAACCGGTTTAAACCGGATAAAACCGGATTGAACCGGTTTAAACCGGTTTAAACCGGATAAAACCGGATTGAACTTGTTTAAAACGGATAAAACCGGATTGAAACGGTTTAAACCGGTTTCAACCGGATAGAACTGGATAGAACCAGTTTAAACCGGATAAAATCGGATTGAACCAGTTCAAACCGGTTTAAACTGGATAGAACAGGTTTAAACCGGATAAAAACAGATTGAACCGGTTTAAACCGGATAAAACCGGAATGAACTGTTTTAAACCGGTTTAAAACGGATAGAACCGGTTTAAACCGGATAAAACCGGATTGAACCAGTTTAAACCGGTTTAAACCAGATAGAAATGGATAGAACTGGTTTAAACTGGATAAAACCGGATTGAACCGGTTTGAACTGGTCTAAACCAGATAAAACCGGATTGAACTGGTTTCAACCGGTTTAAACCGGATAAAACAAGATTGAACCGGTTTAAACTGGATAAAACCGGATTGAACCGGTTTAAACTGGTTTCAAGCGGATAGAACCGGATAGAACCGGTTAAAACTGGATAAAACCGGATTGAACCGGTTTAAACCGGATTGAACCGGCTTAAACCAGATAAAACCGGACTGAACTGGTTTAAACCGATTTAAACCGGAAAAAACGGATTGAAACGGTTTAAACTGGATAAAACCAGATTGAACCTGCTTAAACCTGTTTAAACTGGATAGAACCGGTTTAAACCGGTATCCGGTTTAAACCGGATAAAACAGGCATGAACCGGCTCAAACCGGTTTAAACCGGACAGAACGGTTGAAACCCGTTTAAACCGGATAAAACCGGATTGAACCGGTTTAAACCGGTTTAAACCGGATAAAACCGGATTGAAGCGGTTTAAACCGGTTTAAACCGGATAAAACCAGATTGAACCGGTTTAAACAGGTTTACACCAGATAGAACCGGATAGAACCGGTTTAAACCGGATAGAACCGGATAGAACCGGTTTAAACCGGATAAAACCGGATTGATCCGGTTTAAACCGGTTTAAAGCGGATAAAACCGGATTGAACTGGTTTAAACCGGATAAAATCGGATTGAACCGGTTTAAACCGGTTTCAACTGGATAGAACCGGATAGAACCGGTTTAAACTGGATAAAACCGGATTGAAACAGTCTAAACCGGTTTAAACTGGAGAAAACCGAATTGAATAGGTTTAAACTGGATAAAACCGGATTGACCCAGTTTAAACTGGTTTAAACCGGATAAAACCGGATTGAACCGGTTCAAACCGGTTTAAACCGGATAAAACCGGATTGAACCGGTTCAAACCGGTTTAAACCGGATAAAACCAAATTGAAACAGTTTAAACCGGATAAAATCAGATTGAACCGGTTTAAAACGGATAAAACCGGATTGAACCAGTTGAAACCTGTTTAAACCAGATGGAAACGGATAGAACCGGTTTAAACCGGATAAAACCGATTGAACTGGTTTAATCCAGTTAAAACAGGATAGAGCAGGATAGAACCAGTTTAATCCGATTTAAAAAGGATAGAACCGGATAGAACCGGTCTAAACGAGATAAAACCGGATTGAACCGGTTCAAACTGGTTTAAACCAGATAAAACCGGATTAAACCGTTTTAAAGGGCTTTAAACCGGATAAAACCAGATTGAACCAGTTTAAACCGATTAAAACCGGATTGAACTGGTTTAAACCGGTCTAAACCGGATAAAACCGGTTTACACCGGATAGAACCAGATTGAACCGGTTTAAACCACATAAAACCGGATTGAACCGGTTCAAACCGGTTTAAACCGGATAAAACCGGAGTGAACCGGTTTAAACCGGTTTCAACCGGATAGAACTGGATAGAACCAGTTTAAACCGGATAAAACCGGATTGAAGCGGTTTAAACCGGTTTAAACCGGATAAAATCGGATTGAACCAGTTCAAACCGGTTTAAACCGGATAGAACAGGTTTAAACCGGATAAAAACAGATTGAACCGGTTTAAACCGGATAAAACCGGAATGAACTGTTTTAAACCGGTTTAAAACGGATAGAACCGGTTTAAACCGGATAAAACCGGATTGAACCAGTTTAAACCGGTTTAAACCAGATAGAAATGGATAGAACTGGTTTAAACTGGATAAAACCGGATTGAACCGGTTTGAACTGGTCTAAACCAGATAAAACCGGATTGAACTGGTTTCAACCGGTTTAAACCGGATAAAACAAGATTGAACCGGTTTAAACCGGATAAAACCGGATTGAACCAGCTTAAACTGGTTTAAACCGGATAAAACCGGATTGAACCGGTTTAAACTGGTTTCAACCGGATAGAACCGGATAGAACCGGTTTAAACTGGATAAAACCGGATTGAACCGGCTTAATCTGGTTTAAACCGGATAAAACCAGATTGAACCGGTTTAAACTGGATAAAACCGGATTGAACGGGCTTAAACCGGTTTAAACCGGATAAAACCGGATTGAACAGGTTCAAAAAGGTTTAAACTGGATAAAACCGGATTGAACCGGTTTAAACTGGTTTCAACCGGATAGAACCGGATATAACCGGTTTAAACTGGATAAAACCGGAATGAACCGGCTTAAACAGGTCTAAACCGGATCAAACCTGATTGAACAGGCTTAAACTGGTATAAACAGCATAGAACCGGTTTAAACCGGATAAAACCGGATTGAACCGTTTTAAACCGGTTTAAACCGGATAAAACCAGACTGAACCGGTTTAAACCAGATAAAACCGGATTGAACCAGTTTAAACCGGTTTCAACTGTATAGAAACGGATAGAACCGGTTTCAACCGGATAAAATAGGATTGAACCGGCTTAAACTGGTATAAACCGGATTGAACCGTTTCAAACTTGTTTAAACCGGATTAAACCGTATTGAACCTGTTCAAACCGGTTTAAACCTGATAAAACCGGAATGAACTGGTTTAAACCGGTTTAAAACGGATAGAACCGGATAGAAACGGTTTAAACCGGATAAAACCGGATTGAACTGGATTAAACAGGTTTAAAACGGATAAAACCGGTTTAAACTGGATAAAACCGGATTGAACCAGCTTAAACCGGTTTAAACCGGATAAAACTGGGTTGAATCGGTTTAAACCGGATGAAATCGGATTGAACAGGTTTAAACCTGTTTAAACCGTATAGACCCGGGTAAAACCGGTTGAAACCGGATAAAACAAGATTGATCCGGTTTAAACCGGTTTAAACTGGATAAAACCGGAGTGAACCGGTTTAAATCGGTTTAAAGCAGATAAAACCGAATTGAAACGGATTAAACCAGTTTATAATGGATAAACCGGATTGAATCGGTTAAAACCGGTTTAAACCGGATAAAACCAGATTGAACCGGTTTAAACCGGATCAAACCGGATTGAACCGTATTAAACAGGTTTCAACCGGATAGAACCGGATAGAACCGGTTTAAACCGGATAAAACCGGATTGAAGCGGTTTAAACCGGTTCAAACCGGATAAAACCAGATTGAAACGGTTTAAACCGGATTGAACCGGCTTAAACCGGATAAAACCGGACTGAACTGGTTTAAACCGATTTAAACCGGAAAAAAAGGATTGAACCGGTTTAAACTGGATAAAACCGGATTGAACCGGCTTAAACCTGTTTAAACTGGAAAGAACCGGTTTAAACCGGTACCCGGTTTAAACCGGATAAAACAGGCATGAACCGGATCAAACCGGTTTAAACCGGATAGATCCGGTTGAAACCCGTTTAAACCGGATAAAACCGGATTGAACCGGTTTTAAACCGGTTTAAACCGGATAAAACCGGATTGAAGCGGTTTAAACCGGATAGAATCCGTTTAAACCAGATAAAACCGGATTGAAGCAGTTTAAACCGGTTTAAACCGGATAAAACCGGATTGAACCGGTTTAAACCGGTTTACACCAGATAGAACCGGATAGAAACGGTTTTAAACCGGATAAAACCGGATTGAACCGGTTTAAACCGGTTTAAAGCGGATAAAACCGGATTGAACTGGTTTAAAACCGGATAAAACCGGATTGAACCGGTTTAAACCGGTTTACACCAGATAGAACCGGATAGAAACGGTTTAAACCGGATAGAACCGGATAGAACCGGTTTAAACCGGATAAAACCGGATTGAAACAGTCTAAACCGGTTTAAACTGGAGAAAACCGGATTGAATAGGTTTAAACTGGATAAAACCGGATTGACCCAGTTTAAACTGGTTTAAACCGGATAAAACCGGATTGAACCGGTTCACACCGGTTTAAAACTGGATAAAACCAAATTGAAACAGTTTAAACCGGATAAAATCAGATTGAACCGGTTTAAAACGGATAAAACCGGATTGAACCAGTTGAAACCCGTTTAAACCAGATGGAAACGGATAGAACCGGTTTAAACCGGATAAAACCGATTGAACTGGTTTAATCCAGTTAAAACAGGATAGAACAGGATAGAACCAGTTTAATCCGATTTAAAAAGGATAGAACCGGATAGAACCGGTCTAAACGAGATAAAACCGGATTGAACCGGTTCAAACTGGTTTAAACCAGATACAACCGGATTAAACCGTTTTAAAGCGCTTTAAACCGGATAAAACCAGATTGTACCAGTTTAAGCCGATTAAAACCGGATTGAACTGGTTTAAACCGGTCTAAACCGGATAAAACCGGTTTAAACCGGATAGAACCAGATTGAACCGGTTTAAACCACATAAAACCGGATTGAACCGGTTCAAACCGGTTTAAACCGGATAAAACCGGAGTGAACTTGTTTAAACCGGATAAAAACGGATTGAACCGGTTTAAACCGGATAAAACCGGATTGAACTTGTTTAAAACGGATAAAACCGGATTGAACCGGCTTAAACCTGTTTAAACTGGAAAGAACCGGTTTAAACCGGTACCCGGTTTAAACCGGATAAAACAGGCATGAACCGGCTCAAACCGGTTTAAACCGGATAGATCCGGTTGAAAAACCGTTCAAACCGGATAAAACCGGATTGAACCGGTTTAAACCGGTTTAAACCGGATAAAAACGGATTGAAGCGGTTTAAACAGGTTTAAACCGGATAGAACCGGTTTAAACCGGATAGAATCCGTTTAAACCAGATAAAACCGGATTGAACCAGTTTAAACCGGTTTAAACCGGATAAAACCGGATTGAACCGGTTTAAACCGGTTTACACCAGATAGAACCGGATAGAAACGGTTTAAACCGGATAGAACCGGATAGAACCGGTTTAAACCGGATAAAACCGGATTGAACCGGTTTAAACCGGTTTAAAGCGGATAAAACCGGATTGAACTGGTTTAAACCGGATAAAACCGGATTGAACCGGTTTAAACCGGTTTCAACCGGATAGAATTGGATAGAACCGGTTTAAACTGGATAAAACCGGATTGAAACAGTCTAAACCGGTTTAAACTGGAGAAAACCGGATTGAATAGGTTTAAACTGGATAAAACCGGATTGACCCAGTTTAAACTGGTTTAAACCGGATAAAACCGGATTGAACCGGTTCACACCGGTTTAAACTGGATAAAACCAAATTGAAACAGTTTAAACCGGATAAAATCAGATTGAACCGGTTTAAAACGAATAAAACCGGATTGAACCAGTTGAAACCCGTTTAAACCAGATGGAAACGGATAGAACCGGTTTAAACCGGATAAAACCGATTGAACTGGTTTAATCCAGTTAAAACAGGATAGAACAGGATAGAACCAGTTTAATCCGATTTAAAAAGGATAGAACCGGATAGAACCGGTCTAAACGAGATAAAACCGGATTGAACCGGTTCAAACTGGTTTAAACCAGATAAAACCGGATTAAACCGTTTTAAAGCGCTTTAAACCGGATAAAACCAGATTGTACCAGTTTAAGCCGATTAAAACCGGATTGAACTGGTTTAAACCGGATAAAACCGGATTGAACTGGTTTAAACCGGTTTCAACCGGATAGAACCGGATAGAACCGGTTTAAACCGGATAAAACCGGATTGAAACAGTCTAAACCGGTTTAAACTGGAGAAAACCGGATTGAATAGGTTTAAACTGGATAAAACCGGATTGACCCAGTTTAAACTGGTTTAAACCGGATAAAACCGGATTGAACTGGTTCAAACCGGTTTAAACCGGATAAAACCAAATTGAAACAGTTTAAACCGGATAAAATCAGATTGAACCGGTTTAAAACGGATAATACCGGATTGAACCAGTTGAAAACCGTTTAAACCAAATGGAAACGGATAGAACCGGTTTAAACCGGAAAAAACCGGATTGAACTGGTTTAATCCAGTTAAAACAGGATAAAACAGGATAGAACCAGTTTAATCCGATTAAAAAGGATAGAACCGGATAGAACCAGTCTAAACGAGATAAAACCGGATTGAACCGGTTCAAACTGGTTTAAACCGGATAAAACCGGATTAAACCGTTTTAAAGCGCTTTAAACCGGATAAAACCAGATTGAACCAGTTTAAGCCGATTAAAACCGGATTGAACTGGTTTAAACCAGTCTAAACCGGATAAAACCAGATTGAACCGGTTTAAACCACATAAAACCGGATTGAACCGGTTCAAACCGGTTTAAACCGGATAAAACCGGAGTGAACTTGTTTAAACCGGATAAAAACGGATTGAACCGGTTTAAACCGGATAAAACCAGATTGAACCGTTTCAAACAGGTTTTAAACGGATAAAACCGGAATGAAACGGTTTAAACCGGATAAATCCGGATTGAACCGTTTCAAACCGGTTTTAAACGGATAAAACCGGAATGAACCGGCTTAAACCGGATAAAACCGGATTGAACCGGTTCAAACCGGATAGAACCGGATAGAACCGGTTTAACCGGATAAAACCGGATTGAACCGGTTTAAACCACATAAAACCGGATTGAACCGGTTCATACCGGTTTAAACCGGATAAAACCGGAGTGAACTTGTTTAAACCGGATAAAAACGGATTGAACCGGTTTAAACCGGATAAAACCGGATTGAACCGTTTCAAACCGGTTTTAAACGGATAAAAACGGAATGAACCGGTTTAAAACCGGATAAAACCGGATTGAACCGTTTCAAACCGGTTTTAAACGGATAAAACCGGAATGAACCGGTTTAAACTAGATAAAACCGGATTGAACCGGCTTAAACCGGTTTAAACCGGATAAAACCGGATTGAACCGGTTTAAACCGGTTTAAACCGGATAAAACCGGATTGAACTGGTTTAAAACGGATAAAACCGGATTGAACCGGTTTAAACCGGTTTCAACCGGATAGAACTGGATAGAACCGGTTTAAACCGGATAAAACCGGATTGAAGCGGTTTAAACCGGTTTAAACCGGATAAAATCGGATTGAACCGGTTCAAACCGGTTTAAACCGGATAGAACAGGTTTAAACCGGATAAAAACAGATTGAACCGGTTTAAACCAGATAAAACCGGAATGAACTGTTTTAAACCGGTTTAAAACGGATAGAACGGGTTTAAACCGGATAAAACCGGATTGAACCAGTTTAAACCGGTTTAAACCAGATAGAAATGGATAGAACTGGTTTAAACTGGATAAAACCAGATTGAACCGGTTTGAACTGGTCTAAACCAGATAAAACCGGATTGAACTGGTTTCAACCGGTTTAAACCGGATAAAACAAGATTGAACCGGTTTAAACCGGATAAAACCGGATTGAACCAGCTTAAACCGGTTTAAACCGGATAAAACCGGATTGAACCGGTTTAAACTGGTTTCAACCGGATAGAACCGGATAGAACCGGTTTAAACTGGATAAAACCGGATTGAACCGGCTTAAACCGGTTTAAACCGGATAAAACCAGATTGAACCGGTTTAAACTGGATAAAACCGGATTGAACGGGCTTAAACCGGTTTACACCGGATAAAACCGGATTGAACTGGTTCAAAAAGGTTTAAACTGGATAAAACCGGATTGAACCGGTTTAAACTGGTTTCAACCGGATAGGACCGGATATAACCGGTTTAAACTGGATAAAACCGGAATGAACCGGCTTAAACAGGTCTAAACCGGATAAAACCCGATTGAACAGGCTTAAACTGGTATAAACAGCATAGAACCGGTTTAAACCGGATAAAACCGGATTGAACCGTTTTAAACCGGTTTAAACCGGATAAAACCAGACTGAACCGGTTTAAACCGGATAAAACTGGATTGAACCAGTTTAAACCGGTTTCAACTGTATAGAAACGGATAGAACCGGTTTCAACCGGATAAAACAGGATTGAACCGGCTTAAACCGGTTTAAACCGGATAAAACTGGGTTGAATCGGTTTAAACTGGATGAAATCGGATTGAACAGGTTTAAACCTGTTTAAACCGTATAGAACCGGGTAAAACCGGTTGAAACCGGATAAAACCGGATTGATCCGGTTTAAACCGGTTTAAACTGGATAAAACCGGAGTGAACCGGTTTAAATCGGTTTAAAGCAGATAAAACCGAATTGAAACGGATTAAACCAGTTTATACTGGATAAACCGGATTGAATCGGTTAAAACGGGTTTAAACCGGATAAAACCAGATTGAACCGGTTTAAACCGGATCAAACCGGATTGAACCGTATTAAACTGGTTTCAACCGGATAGAACTGGATGGAACCGGTTTAAACCGGATAAAACCGGATTGAAGCGGTTTAAACCGGTTCAAACCGGATAAAACCAGATTGAAACGGTTTAAACCGGATTGAACCGGCTTAAACCGGATAAAACCGGACTGAACTGGTTTAAACCGATTTAAACCGGAAAAAAAGGATTGAACCGGTTTAAACTGGATAAAACCGGATTGAACCGGCTCAAACCGGTTTAAACCGGATAGAACCGGTTGAAACCCGTTTAAACCGGATAAAACCGGATTGAACCGGTTTAAACCGGTTTAAACCGGATAAAACCGGATTGAAGCGGTTTAAACCGGTTTACACCAGATAGAACCGGATAGAACCGGTTTAAACCGATAGAACCGGATAGAACCGGTTTAAACCGGATAAAACCGGATTGAACCGGTTTAAACCGGTTTAAAGCGGATAAAACCGGATTGAACTGGTTTAAACCGGATAAAACCTGATTGAACTGGTTTAAACCGGTTTCAACCAGATAGAACCGGATAGAACCGGTTTAAACTGGATAAAACCGGATTGAATCAGTCTAAACCGGTTTAAACTGGAGAAAACCGGATTGAATAGGTTTAAACTGGATAAAACCGGATTGACCCAGTTTAAACTGGTTTAAACCGGATAAAACCGGATTGAACCGGTTCACACCGGTTTAAACCGGATAAAACCAAATTGAAACAGTTTAAACCGGATAAAATCAGATTGAACCGGTTTAAAACGGATAAAACCGGATTGAACCAGTTGAAACCCGTTTAAAACAGATGGAACCGGATAGAACGGGTTTAAACCGGATAAAACCGATTGAACTGGTTTAATCCAGTTAAAACAGGATAGAACAGGATAGAACCAGTTTAATCCGATTTAAAAAGGATAGAACCGGATAGAACCGGTCTAAACGAGATAAAACCGGATTGAACCGGTACAAACTGGTTTAAACCAGATAAAACCGGATTAAACCGTTTTAAAGCGCTTTAAACCGGATAAAACCAGATTGAACCAGTTTAAGCCGATTAAAACCGGATTGAACTGGTTTAAACCAGTCTAAACCGGATAAAACCGGTTTAAACCGGATAGAACTAGATTGAACCGGTTTAAACCACATAAAACCGGATTGAACCGGTTCAAACCGGTTTAAACCGGATAAAACCGGAGTGAACTTGTTTAAACCGGATAAAAACGGATTGAACCGGTTTAAACCGGATAAAACCGGATTGAACCGTTTCAAAACGGTTTTAAACGGACAAAACCGGAATGAACCGGTTTAAACCGGATAAAACCGGATTGAACCGTTTCAAACCGGTTTTAAACGGATAAAACCGGAATGAACTGGTTTAAACCGGATAAAACCGGATTGAACCGTTTCAAACCGGTTTTAACCGGATAAAACCGGAATGAACCGGTTTAAACTGGTTTCTACCGGATAGAACCGGATAGAACCGGTTTAAACTGGATAAAACCGGATTGAACCGGTTTAAACCGGTTTAAACCGGATAAAACCGGATTGAACTGGTTTAAACCGGATAAAACCGGATTGAACCGGTTTAAACTGGTTTCAACCGGATAGAACTGGATAGAACCGGTTTAAACCGGATAAAACCGGATTGAAGCGGTTTAAACCGGTTAAAACCGGATAAAACCAGATTGAAACGGTTTAAACCGGATTGAACCGGCTTAAACCGGATAAAACCGGAATGAACTGGTTTAAACCGGTTTAAACCGGATAAAACCGGATTGAAGCGGTTTAAACCGGTTTAAACCGGATAGAACCGGTTTAAACCGGATAAAAACGGATTGAACCAGTTTAAACCGGTTTAAACCGGATAAAACCGGATTGATCCGGTTTAAACCGGATAAAAACGGATTGAACCGGTTTAAACCGGCTTAAACCAGATAGAACCGGATAGAACCGGTTTAAACTGGTTTCAACTGGATAGAACCGGATAGAACAGGTTAAAACTGGATAAAACCGGATTGAACCTGTTTAAACCGGATAAAACCGGATTGAACCGGTTTAAACTGGTTTCAACCGGATAGAACCGGATAGAACCGGTTTAAACTGGTTTCAACCGGATAGAAGCGGATAGAACCGGTTTAAAACTGGATAAAACCGGATTGAACCTGTTTAAACCGGAGAAAACCGGATTGAAGAGGTTTAAACCGGATAAAACCGGATTGACATGGTTTAAACCGGTTTAAACCGGATAAAACCGGATTGAACCGGTTCAAACCCGTTTAAACCGGATAAAACCAAATTGAACCAGTTTAAACCGGATAAAATCAGATTGAACTTGTTTAAAACGTATAAAACCGGATTGAACCAGTTTAAACCCTTTTCAACCAGATGGAAACGAATAGAACTGGTTGAAACTGGATAAAACCGGATTGAACCGGTTCAAACCGGATAGAACCGGATAGAACCGGTTTAAACCGGATAAAACCGGATTGAACCGGTTCTAACCGGATAGAACCGGATAGAACCGGTTTAATCCGGATAAAACCGGATTGAACCGGTTTAAACCGGTTGAAACCGGATAAAACCAGACTGAACCGGTTTAAACCGGATAAAACCGGATTGAACCGGTTTAATACGGTTTCAACTGGATAGAACCAGTTTAAACCGGATAAAACCTGATTGATCCGGTTTAAACCGGTTTCAACTGTATAGAACCGGATAGAACCGGTTTAAACCGGATAAAACAGGATTGAACTGGTTTAAACCGGATAAAACCGGATTGAACCGGTTTAACCTGGTTTCAACTGGATAGAACCGGATAGAACAGGTTTAAACTGGATAAAACCGGATTGAACCGGCTTAAACTGGTTTAAACCAGATAAAACCGGATTGAACCGGCTTAAACCGGTTTAAACCGGATAAAACCGGATTGAACCGGTTCAAACCGGTTTAAACCGGATAAAACCGGAATGAACTGTTTTAAACCGGTTAAAAAGGATAGAACCGGTTTAAACCGGATAAAACCGGATTGAACCAGTTTAAACCGGTTTAAACCAGATAGAAATGGATAGAACTGGTTTAAACTGGATAAAACCGGAATGAACCGGTTTGAACTGGTCTAAACCAGATAAAACCGGATTGAACTGGTTTCAAACGGTTTAAACCGGATAAAACAAGATTGAACCGGTTTAAGCCGGATAAAACCGGATTGAACCAGCTTAAACCGGTTAAAACTGGATATAACCGGATTGAACCGGTTTAAACTGGTTTCAAGCGGATAGAACCGGATAGAACCGGTTAAAACTGGATAAAACCGGATTGAACCGGCTTAAACCGATTTAAACCGGAAAAAACGGATTGAACCGGTTTAAACTAGATAAAACCAGATTGAACCGGCTTAAACCTGTTTAAACTGGATAGAACCGGTTTAAACCGGTATCCGGTTTAAACCGGCTAAAACAGGCATGTACCGGCTCAAACCGGTTTAAACCGGATAGAACCGGTTGAAACCCGTTTAAACCGGATAAAACCGGATTGAACCGGTTTAAACCGGTTTAAACCGGATAAAACCGGATTGAAGCGGTTTAAACCGGTTTAAACCGGATAAAACCAGATTGAACCGGTTTAAACAGGTTTACACCAGATAGAACCGGATAGAACCGGTTTAAACCGGATAGAACCGGATAGAACCGGTTTAAACCGGATAAAACCAGATTGAACCGGTTTAAACCGGTTTAAAGCGGATAAAACCGGATTAAACCGGTTTAAACCGGATAAAACAGGATTGAACTGGTTTAAACTGCATAAAACCGGATTGAACCGGTTTAAACTGGTTTCAAACGGATAGAACCGGATAGAACCGGTTTAAACTGGATAAAACTGGATTGAACTGGCTTAAACCGGTTTAAACCGGATTAAACCGGATTGAACCGGTTCAAACCGGTTTAAACCTGATAAAACCGGAATGAAGTGGTTTAAACCGGTTTAAAACGGATAGAACCGGATAGAAATGGTTTAAACCGGATAAAACCGGATTGATCTGGATTAAACCGGTTTAAAACGGATAAAACCGGTTTAAACGGGATAAAACCGGATTGAACCAGCTTAAACCGGTTTAAACCGAATAAAACTGGATTGAATCGGTTTAAACCGGATGAAATCGGATTGAACAGGTTTAAACCAGTTTAAACCGTATAGAACTGGGTAAAACCGGTTGAAACCGGATAAAACCGGATTGATCCGGTTTAAACCGGTTTAAACTGGATAAAACCGGACTGAACCGGTTTAAATCGGTTTAAAGCAGATAAAACCGGATTGAAACGGATTAAACCAGTTTATACTGGATAAACCGGATTGAATCGGTTAAAACCGGTTTAAACCGGATAAAAACAGATTGTACCGGTTTAAACCGGATAAAACCGGATTGAAGCGGTTTAAACCGGTTCAAACCGGAGAAAACCAGATTGAAACGGTTTAAACCAGATTGAACCGGCTTAAACCGGATAAAACCGGAATGAACTGGTTTAACCCGATTTAAACCAGAAAAACGGATTGAACGGGTTTAAACTGGATAAAACCGGATTGAACCGGCTTAAACCTGTTTAAACTGGATAGAACCGGTTTAAACCGGTATCCGGTTTAAACCGGATAAAACAGGCATTAACCGGCTCAAACCGGTTTAAACCGGATAGAACCGGTTGAAACCCGTTTAAACCGGATAAAAGCGGATTGAACCTGTTTAAACCGGTTTAAACCGGATAAAACCGGATTGAACCGGTTTAAACCGGTTTACACCAGATAGAACTGGATAGAACCTGTTTAAACCAGATAGAACCGGATAGAACCGGTTTAAACCGGATAAAACCGGATTGTACCGGTTTAAACTGGTTTAAATTGGATAAAAACGGATTGAACTGGTTTAAACCGGATAAATACGGATTGAACTGGTTTAAACCGGTTTCAACCAGATAGAACCGGATAGAACCGGTTTAAACCGGATAAAACCGGATTGAAAGAGTCTAAACCGGTTTAAACTGGAGAAAACCGGATTGAATAGGTTTAAACTGGATAAAACCGGATTGACCCAGTTTAAACTGGTTTAAACCGGATAAAACCGGATTGAACTGGTTCAAACCGGTTTAAACCGGATAAAACCAAATTGAAACAGTTTAAACCGGATAAAATCAGATTGAACCGGTTTAAAACGGATAATACCGGATTGAACCAGTTGAAAACCGTTTAAACCAGATGGAAACGGATAGAACCGGTTTAAACCGGAAAAAACCGGATTGAACTGGTTTAATCCAGTTAAAACAGGATAAAACAGGATAGAACCAGTTTAATCCGATTAAAAAGGATAGAACCGGATAGAACCGGTCTAAACGAGATAAAACCGGATTGAACCGGTTCAAACTGGTTTAAACCGGATAAAACCGGAAAAACCGTTTTAAAGCGCTTTAAACCGGATAAAACCAGATTGAACCAGTTTAAGCCGATTAAAACCGGATTGAACTGGTTTAAACCAGTCTAAACCGGATAAAACCAGATTGAACCGGTTTAAACCACCTAAAACCGGATTGAACCAGTTCAAACCGGTTTAAACCGGATAAAACCGGAGTGAACTTGTTTAATCCGGATAAAAACGGATTGAACCGGTTTAAACCGGATAAAACCAGATTGAACCGTTTCAAACCGGTTTTAAACGGATAAAACCGGAATGAAACGGTTTAAACCGGATAAATCCGGATTGAACCGTTTCAAACCGGTTTTAAACGGATAAAACCGGAATGAACCGGCTTAAACCGGATAAATCCGGATTGAACCGGTTCAAACCGGATAGAACCGGATAGAACTGGTTTAACCGGATAAAACCGGATTGAACCGGTTTAAACCACATAAAACCGGATTGAACCGGTTCATACCGGTTTAAACCGGATAAAACCGGAGTGAACTTGTTTAAACCGGATAAAAACGGATTGAACCGGTTTAAACCGGATAAAACCGGATTGAACCGTTTCAAACCGGTTTTAAACGGATAAAACCGGAATGAACCGGTTTAAACTAGATAAAACCGGATTGAACCGGCTTAAACCGGTTTAAACCGGATAAAACCGGATTGAACCGGTTTAAACCGGTTTAAACCGGATAAAACCGGATTGAACTGGTTTAAAACGGATAAAACCGGATTGAACCGGTTTAAACCGGTTTCAACCGGATAGAACTGGATAGAACCGGTTAAAACCGGATAAAACCGGATTGAAGCAGTTTAAACCAGTTTAAACCGGATAAAATCGGATTGAACCGGTTCAAACCGGTTTAAACCGGATAGAACAGGTTTAAACCGGATAAAAACAGATTGAACCGGTTTAAACCGGATAAAACCGGAATGAACTATTTTAAACCGGTTTAAAAAGGATAGAACCGGTT
The DNA here is from genome assembly GCF_027409185.1 of Cynocephalus volans. NCBI lineage: Eukaryota > Metazoa > Chordata > Mammalia > Dermoptera > Cynocephalidae > Cynocephalus > Cynocephalus volans. Next base: position 213,642 of record NW_026902422.1, on the reverse strand, counting down.
TAAACCGGATAAAACCGGATTGAACCAGTTTAAAACGGTTTAAACCAGATAGAAATGGATAGAACTGGTTTAAACTGGATAAAACCGGATTGAACCGGTTTGAACTGGTCTAAACCAGATAAAACCGGATTGAACTGGTTTCAACCGGTTTAAACCGGATAAAACAAGATTGAACCGGTTGAAACCGGATAAAACCGGATTGAACCAGCTTAAACCGGTTTAAACCGGATAAAACCGGATTGAACCGGTTTAAACTGGTTTCAACCGGATAGAACCGGATAGAACCGGTTTAAACTGTATAAAACCGGATTGAACGGGCTTAAACCGGTTTAAACCGGATAAAACCAGATTGAACCGGTTTAAACTGGATAAAACCGGATTGAACGGGCTTAAACCGGTTTAAACCGTATAAAACCGGATTGAACCGGTTCAAAAAGGTTTAAACTGGATAAAACCGGATTGAACCGGTTTAAACTGGTTTCAACCGGATAGAACCGGATATAACCGGTTTAAACTGGATAAAACCGGAATGAACCGGCTTAAACAGGTCTAAACCGGATAAAACCCGATTGAACAGGCTTAAACTGGTATAAACAGCATAGAACCGGTTTAAACCGGATAAAACCGGATTGAACCGTTTTAAACCGGTTTAAACCGGATAAAACCAGACTGAACCGGTTTAAACCGGATAAAACTGGATTGAACCAGTTTAAACCGGTTTCAACTGTATAGAAACGGATAGAACCGGTTTCAACCGGATAAAACAGTCTTGAACCGGCTTAAACTGGTTTAAACCGGATTGAACCGTTTCAAACTGGTTTAAACCGGATTAAACCGTATTGAACCGGTTCAAACCGGTTTAAACCTGATAAAACCGGAATGAACTGGTTTAAACCGGTTTAAAACGGATCGAACCGGATAGAAACGGTTTAAACCGGATAAAACCGGATTGAACTGGATTAAACAGGTTTAAAACGGATAAAACCGGTTTAAACTGGATAAAACCGGATTGAACCAGCTTAAACCGGTTTAAACCGGATAAAACTGGGTTGAATCGGTTTAAACCGGATGAAATCGGATTGAACAGGTTTAAACCTGTTTAAACCGTATAGACCCGGGTAAAACCGGTTGAAACCGGATAAAACAAGATTGATCCGGTTTAAACCGGTTTAAACTGGATAAAACCGGAGTGAACCGGTTTAAATCGGTTTAAAGCAGATAAAACCGAATTGAAACGGATTAAACCAGTTTATAATGGATAAACCGGATTGAATCGGTTAAAACCGGTTTAAACCGGATAAAACCAGATTGAACCGGTTTAAACCGGATCAAACCGGATTGAACCGTATTAAACAGGTTTCAACCGGATAGAACCGGATAGAACCGGTTTAAACCGGATAAAACCGGATTGAAGCGGTTTAAACCGGTTCAAACCGGATAAAACCAGATTGAAACGGTTTAAACCGGATTGAACCGGCTTAAACCGGATAAAACCGGACTGAACTGGTTTAAACCGATTTAAACCGGAAAAAAAGGATTGAACCGGTTTAAACTGGATAAAACCGGATTGAACCGGCTTAAACCTGTTTAAACTGGAAAGAACCGGTTTAAACCGGTACCCGGTTTAAACCGGATAAAACAGGCATGAACCGGATCAAACCGGTTTAAACCGGATAGATCCGGTTGAAACCCGTTTAAACCGGATAAAACCGGATTGAACCGGTTTAAACCGGTTTAAACCGGATAAAACCGGATTGAAGCGGTTTAAACCGGATAGAATCCGTTTAAACCAGATAAAACCGGATTGAAGCAGTTTAAACCGGTTTAAACCGGATAAAACCGGATTGAACCGGTTTAAACCGGTTTACACCAGATAGAACCGGATAGAAACGGTTTAAACCGGATAAAACCGGAGTGAACCGGTTTAAACCGGTTTAAAGCGGATAAAACCGGATTGAACTGGTTTAAACCGGATAAAACCGGATTGAACCGGTTTAAACCGGTTTACACAAGATAGAACCGGATAGAAACGGTTTAAACCGGATAGAACCGGATAGAACCGGTTTAAACCGGATAAAACCGGATTGAAACAGTCTAAACCGGTTTAAACTGGAGAAAACCGGATTGAATAGGTTTAAACTGGATAAAACCGGATTGACCCAGTTTAAACTGGTTTAAACCGGATAAAAACGGATTGAACCGGTTCACACCGGTTTAAACTGGATAAAACCAAATTGAAACAGTTTAAACCGGATAAAATCAGATTGAACCGGTTTAAAACGGATAAAACCGGATTGAACCAGTTGAAACCCGTTTAAACCAGATGGAAACGGATAGAACCGGTTTAAACCGGATAAAACCGATTGAACTGGTTTAATCCAGTTAAAACAGGATAGAACAGGATAGAACCAGTTTAATCCGATTTAAAAAGGATAGAACCGGATAGAACCGGTCTAAACGAGATAAAACCGGATTGAACTGGTTCAAACTGGTTTAAACCAGATAAAACCGGATTAAACCGTTTTAAAGCGCTTTAAACCGGATAAAACCAGATTGTACCAGTTTAAGCCGATTAAAACCGGATTGAACTGGTTTAAACCGGTCTAAACCGGATAAAACCGGTTTAAACCGGATAGAACCAGATTGAACCGGTTTAAACCACATAAAACCGGATTGAACCGGTTCAAACCGGTTTAAACCGGATAAAACCGGAGTGAACTTGTTTAAACCGGATAAAAACGGATTGAACCGGTTTAAACCGGATAAAACCGGATTGAACTTGTTTAAAACGGATAAAACCGGATTGAACCGGCTTAAACCGGTTTCAACCGGATAGAACTGGATAGAACCGGTTTAAACCGGTATCCGGTTTAAACCGGATAAAACAGGCATGAACCGGCTCAAACCGGTTTAAACCGGATAGATCCAGTTGAAAACCGTTCAAACCGGATAAAACCGGATTGAACCGGTTTAAACCGGTTTAAACCGGATAAAAACGGATTGAAGCGGTTTAAACCGGTTTAAACCGGATAGAACCGGTTTAAACCGGATAGAATCCGTTTAAACCAGATAAAACCGGATTGAACCAGTTTAAACCGGTTTAAACCGGATAAAACCGGATTGAACCGGTTTAAACCGGTTTACACCAGATAGAACCGGATAGAAACGGTTTAAACCTTATAGAACCGGATAGAACCGGTTTAAACCGGATAAAACCGGATTGAACCGGTTTAAACCGGTTTAAAGCGGATAAAACCGGATTGAACTGGTTTAAACCGGATAAAACCGGATTGAACCGGTTTAAACCGGTTTCAACCGGATAGAATTGGATAGAACCGGTTTAAACTGGATAAAACCGGATTGAAACAGTCTAAACCGGTTTAAACTGGAGAAAACCGGATTGAATAGGTTTAAACTGGATAAAACCGGATTGACCCAGTTTAAACTGGTTTAAACCGGATAAAACTGGATTGAACCGGTTCACACCGGTTTAAACCGGATAAAACCAAATTGAAACAGTTTAAACCGGATAAAATCAGATTGAACCGGTTTAAAACGAATAAAACCGGATTGAACCAGTTGAAACCCGTTTAAACCAGATGGAAACGGATAGAACCGGTTTAAACCGGATAAAACCGATTGAACTGGTTTAATCCAGTTAAAACAGGATAGAACAGGATAGAACCAGTTTAATCCGATTTAAAAAGGATAGAACCGGATAGAACCGGTCTAAACGAGATAAAACCGGATTGAACCGGTTCAAACTGGTTTAAACCAGATAAAACCGGATTAAACCGTTTTAAAGCGCTTTAAACCGGATAAAACCAGATTGTACCAGTTTAAGCCGATTAAAACCGGATTGAACTGGTTTAAACCGGTCTAAACCGGATAAAACCGGTTTAAACCGGATAGAACCAGATTGAACCCGTTTAAACCACATAAAACCGGATTGAACCGGTTCAAACCGGTTTAAACCGGATAAAACCGGAGTGAACTTGTTTAAACCGGATAAAACCGGATTGAACCGTTTCAAAACGGTTTTAAACGGATAAAACCGGAATGAACCGGTTTAAAGCGGATAAAACCGGATTGAACCGTTTCAAACCGGTTTTAAACGGATAAAACCGGAATGAACCGGTTTAAACCGGATAAAACCGGATTGAACCGTTTCAAACCGGTTTTAACCAGATGAAACCGGAATGAACCGGTTTAAACTGGTTTCAACCGGATAGAACCGGATAGAACCGGTTTAAACCGGATAAAACCGGATTGAACCGTTTTAAACCGGTTTAAACCGGATAAAACCAGACTGAACCGGTTTAAACTGGATAAAACCGGATTGAACCGGTTTAAACCGGTTTCAACTGTATAGAACCGGATAGAACCGGTTGAAACCGGATAAAACAGGATTGAACTGGTTTAAACTGGATAAAAGCGGATTGAAACGGTTTAAAGTGGTTTCAAACGGATAGAACCGGATAGAACCGGTTTAAACTGGATAAAACTGGATTGAACTGGCTTAAACCGGTTTAAACCGGATTAAACCGGATTGAACTGGTTCAAACCGGTTTAAACCTGATAAAACCGGAATGAAGTGGTTTAAACCGGTTTAAAACGGATAGAACCGGATAGAAATGGTTTAAACCGGATAAAACCGGATTGATCTGGATTAAACCGGTTTAAAACGGATAAAACCGGTTTAAACGGGATAAAACCGGATTGAACCAGCTTAAACCGGTTTAAACCGGATAAAACTGGGTTGAATCGGTTTAAACTGGATGAAATCGGATTGAACAGGTTTAAACCTGTTTAAACCGTATAGAACCGGGTAAAACCGGTTGAAACCGGATAAAACCGGATTGATCCGGTTTAAACCGGTTTAAACTGGATAAAACCGGACTGAACCGGTTTAAATCGGTTTAAAGCAGATAAAACCGGATTGAAACGGATTAAACCAGTTTATACTGGATAAACCGGATTGAATCGGTTAAAACCGGTTTAAACCGGATAAAAACAGATTGTACCGGTTTAAACCGGATCAAACCGGATTGAACCGTATTAAACCGGTTTCAACCGGATAGAACCGGATAGAACCGGTTTAAACCGGATAAAACCGGATTGAAGCGGTTTAAACCGGTTCAAACCGGATAAAACCAGATTGAAACGGTTTAAACCAGATTGAACCGGCTTAAACCGGATAAAACCGGAATGAACTGGTTTAACCCGATTTAAACCAGAAAAACGGATTGAACCGGTTTAAACTGGATAAAACAGGCATGAACCGGCTCAAACCGGTTTAAACCGGATAGAACCGGTTGAAACCCGTTTAAACCGGATAAAACCGGATTGAAGCGGTTTAAACCGGTTTAAACCGGATAGAACCGGTTTAAACCGGATAGAATCCGTTTAAACCGGATAAAACCGGATTGAACCAGATTAAACCGGTTTAAACCGGATAAAACCGGATTTAACCGGTTTAAACCGGTTTACACCAGATAGAACTGGATAGAACCTGTTTAAACCAGATAGAACTGGATAGAACCGGTTTAAACCGGATAAAACCGGATTGTACCGGTTTAAACCGGTTTAAATTGGATAAAACCGGATTGAACTGGTTTAAACCGGATAAAACCAGATTGAACTGGTTTAAACCGGTTTCAACCGGATAGAACCGGATAGAACCGGTTTAAACCGGATAAAACCGGATTGAAACAGTCTAAACCGGTTTAAACTGGAGAAAACCGGATTGAATAGGTTTAAACTGGATAAAACCGGATTGACCCAGTTTAAACTGGTTTAAACCGGATAAAACCGGATTGAACTGGTTCAAACCGGTTTAAACCGGATAAAACCAAATTGAAACAGTTTAAACCGGATAAAATCAGATTGAACCGGTTTAAAACGGATAATACCGGATTGAACCAGTTGAAAACCGTTTAAACCAAATGGAAACGGATAGAACCGGTTTAAACCGGAAAAAACCGGATTGAACTGGTTTAATCCAGTTAAAACAGGATAAAACAGGATAGAACCAGTTTAATCCGATTAAAAAGGATAGAACCGGATAGAACCGGTCTAAATGAGATAAAACCGGATTGAACCGGTTCAAACTGGTTTAAACCGGATAAAACCGGATTAAACCGTTTTAAAGCGCTTTAAACCGGATAAAACCAGATTGAACCAGTTTAAGCCGATTAAAACCGGATTGAACTGGTTTAAACCAGTCTAAACCGGATAAAACCAGATTGAACCGGTTTAAACCACATAAAACCGGATTGAACCGGTTCAAACCGGTTTAAACCGGATAAAACCGGAGTGAACTTGTTTAAACCGGATAAAAACGGATTGAACCGGTTTAAACCGGATAAAACCAGATTGAACCGTTTCAAACAGGTTTTAAACGGATAAAACCGGAATGAAACGGTTTAAACCGGATAAATCCGGATTGAACCGTTTCAAACCGGTTTTAAACGGATAAAACCGGAATGAACCGGCTTAAACCGGATAAAACCGGATTGAACCGGTTCAAACCGGATAGAACCGGATAGAACCGGTTTAACCGGATAAAACCGGATTGAACCGGTTTAAACCACATAAAACCGGATTGAACCGGTTCATACCGGTTTAAACCGGATAAAACCGGAGTGAACTTGTTTAAACCGGATAAAAACGGATTGAACCGGTTTAAACCGGATAAAACCGGATTGAACCGTTTCAAACCGGTTTTAAACGGATAAAAACGGAATGAACCGGTTTAAACCGGATAAAACCGGATTGAACCGTTTCAAACCGGTTTTAAACGGATAAAACCGGAATGAACCGGTTTAAACTAGATAAAACCGGATTGAACCGGCTTAAACCGGTTTAAACCGGATAAAACCGGATTGAACCGGTTTAAACCGGTTTAAACCGGATAAAACCGGATTGAACTGGTTTAAAACGGATAAAAGCGGATTGAACCGGTTTAAACCGGTTTCAACCGGATAGAACTGGATAGAACCGGTTTAAACCGGATAAAACCGGATTGAAGCGGTTTAAACCGGTTTAAACCGGATAAAATCGGATTGAACCGGTTCAAACCGGTTTAAACCGGATAGAACAGGTTTAAACCGGATAAAAACAGATTGAACCGGTTTAAACCAGATAAAACCGGAATGAACTGTTTTAAACCGGTTTAAAACGGATAGAACCGGTTTAAACCGGATAAAACCGGATTGAACCAGTTTAAACCGGTTTAAACCAGATAGAAATGGATAGAACTGGTGTAAACTGGATAAAACCAGATTGAACCGGTTTGAACTGGTCTAAACCAGATAAAACCGGATTGAACTGGTTTCAACCGGTTTAAACCGGATAAAACAAGATTGAACCGGTTTAAACCGGATAAAACCGGATTGAACCAGCTTAAACCGGTTTAAACCGGATAAAACCGGATTGAACCGGTTTAAACTGGTTTCAACCGGATAGAACCGGATAGAACCGGTTTAAACTGGATAAAACAGGATTGAACCGGCTTAAACCGGTTTAAACCGGATAAAACCAGATTGAACCGGTTTAAACTGGATAAAACCGGATTGAACGGGCTTAAACCGGTTTACACCGGATAAAACCGGATTGAACTGGTTCAAAAAGGTTTAAACTGGATAAAACCGGATTGAACCGGTTTAAACTGGTTTCAACCGGATAGGACCGGATATAACCGGTTTAAACTGGATAAAACCGGAATGAACCGGCTTAAACAGGTCTAAACCGGATAAAACCCGATTGAACAGGCTTAAACTGGTATAAACAGCATAGAACCGGTTTAAACCGGATAAAACCGGATTGAACCGTTTTAAACCGGTTTAAACCGGATAAAACCAGACTGAACCGGTTTAAACCGGATAAAACTGGATTGAACCAGTTTAAACCGGTTTCAACTGTATAGAAACGGATAGAACCGGTTTCAACCGGATAAAACAGGATTGAACCGGCTTAAACCGGTTTAAACCGGATAAAACTGGGTTGAATCGGTTTAAACTGGATGAAATCGGATTGAACAGGTTTAAACCTGTTTAAACCGTATAGAACCGGGTAAAACCGGTTGAAACCGGATAAAACCGGATTGATCCGGTTTAAACCGGTTTAAACTGGATAAAACCGGAGTGAACCCGTTTAAATCGGTTTAAAGCAGATAAAACCGAATTGAAACGGATTAAACCAGTTTATACTGGATAAACCGGATTGAATCGGTTAAAACCGGTTTAAACCGGATAAAACCAGATTGAACCGGTTTAAACCGGATCAAACCGAATTGAACCGTATTAAACTGGTTTCAACCGGATAGAACTGGATAGAACCGGTTTAAACCGGATAAAACCGGATTGAAGCGGTTTAAACCGGTTCAAACCGGATAAAACCAGATTGAAACGGTTTAAACCGGATTGAACCGGCTTAAACCGGATAAAACCGGACTGAACTGGTTTAAACCGATTTAAACCGGAAAAAAAGGATTGAACCGGTTTAAACTGGATAAAACCGGATTGAACCGGCTCAAACCGGTTTAAACCGGATAGAACCGGTTGAAACCCGTTTAAACCGGATAAAACCGGATTGAACCGGTTTAAACCGGTTTAAACCGGATAAAACCGGATTGAAGCGGTTTAAACCGGTTTACACCAGATAGAACCGGATAGAACCGGTTTAAACCGATAGAACCGGATAGAACCGGTTTAAACCGGATAAAACCGGATTGAACCGGTTTAAACCGGTTTAAAGCGGATAAAACCGGATTGAACTGGTTTAAACCGGATAAAACCTGATTGAACTGGTTTAAACCGGTTTCAACCAGATAGAACCGGATAGAACCGGTTTAAACTGGATAAAACCGGATTGAATCAGTCTAAACCGGTTTAAACTGGAGAAAACCGGATTGAATAGGTTTAAACTGGATAAAACCGGATTGACCCAGTTTAAACTGGTTTAAACCGGATAAAACCGGATTGAACCGGTTCACACCGGTTTAAACCGGATAAAACCAAATTGAAACAGTTTAAACCGGATAAAATCAGATTGAACCGGTTTAAAACGGATAAAACCGGATTGAACCAGTTGAGACCCGTTTAAAACAGATGGAACCGGATAGAACGGGTTTAAACCGGATAAAACCGATTGAACTGGTTTAATCCAGTTAAAACAGGATAGAACAGGATAGAACCAGTTTAATCCGATTTAAAAAGGATAGAACCGGATAGAACCGGTCTAAACGAGATAAAACCGGATTGAACCGGTACAAACTGGTTTAAACCAGATAAAACCGGATTAAACCGTTTTAAAGCGCTTTAAACCGGCTAAAACCAGATTGAACCAGTTTAAGCCGATTAAAACCGGATTGAACTGGTTTAAACCGGTCTAAACCGGATAAAACCGGTTTAAACCGGATAGAACTAGATTGAACCGGTTTAAACCACATAAAACCGGATTGAACCGGTTCAAACCGGTTTAAACCGGATAAAACCGGAGTGAACTTGTTTAAACCGGATAAAAACGAATTGAACCGGTTTAAACCGGATAAAACCGGATTGAACCGTTTCAAAACGGTTTTAAACGGACAAAACCGGAATGAACCGGTTTAAACCGGATAAAACCGGATTGAACCGTTTCAAACCGGTTTTAAACGGATAAAACCGGAATGAACTGGTTTAAACCGGATAAAACCGGATTGAACCGTTTCAAACCGGTTTTAACCGGATAAAACCGGAATGAACCGGTTTAAACTGGTTTCAACCGGATAGAACCGGATAGAACCGGTTTAAACTGGATAAAACCGGATTGAACCGGCTTAAACCAGTTTAAACCGGATAAAACCGGATTGAACCGGTTTAAACCGGTTTAAACCGGATAAAACCGGATTGAACTGGTTTAAACCGGATAAAACCGGATTGAACCGGTTTAAACTGGTTTCAACCGGATAGAACTGGATAGAACCGGTTTAAACCGGATAAAACCGGATTGAAGCGGTTTAAACCGGTTAAAACCGGATAAAACCAGATTGAAACGGTTTAAACCGGATGGAACCGGCTTAAACCGGATAAAACCGGAATGAACTGGTTTAAACCGGTTTAAACCGGATTGAAGCGGTTTAAACCGGTTTAAACCCTATCCGGTTTAAACCGGATAAAAACGGATTGAACCAGTTTAAACCGGTTTAAACCGGATAAAACCGGATTGATCCGGTTTAAACCGGATAAAAACGGATTGAACCGGTTTAAACCGTCTTAAACCAGATAGAACCGGATAGAACCGGTTTAAACTGGTTTCAACTGGATAGAACCGGATAGAACAGGTTAAAACTGGATAAAACCGGATTGAACCTGTTTAAACCGGATTGAACCGGTTTAAACTGGTTTCAACCGGATAGAACCGGATAGAACCGGTTTAAACTGGTTTCAACCGGATAGAAGCGGATAGAACCGGTTTAAACTGGATAAAACCGGATTGAACCTGTTTAAACCGGAGAAAACCGGATTGAAGAGGTTTAAACCGGATAAAACCGGATTGACATGGTTTAAACCGGTTTAAACCGGATAAAACCGGATTGAACCGGTTCAAACCCGTTTAAACCGGATAAAACCAAATTGAACCAGTTTAAACCGGATAAAATCGGATTGAAACGGTTTAAACCAGATTGAACCGGCTTAAACCGGATAAAACCGGAATGAACTGGTTTAACCCGATTTAAACCAGAAAAACGGATTGAACCGGTTTAAACTGGATAAAACAGGCATGAACCGGTTTAAATCGGTTTAAAGCAGATAAAACCGGATTGAAACGGATTAAACCAGTTTATACTGGATAAACCGGATTGAATCGGTTAAAACCGGTTTAAACCGGATAAAAACAGATTGTACCGGTTTAAACCGGATCAAACCGGATTGAACCGTATTAAACCGGTTTCAACCGGATAGAACCGGATAGAACCGGTTTAAACCGGATAAAACCGGATTGAAGCGGTTTAAACCGGTTCAAACCGGATAAAACCAGATTGAAACGGTTTAAACCAGATTGAACCGGCTTAAACCGGATAAAACCGGAATGAACTGGTTTAACCCGATTTAAACCAGAAAAACGGATTGAACCGGTTTAAACTGGATAAAACAGGCATGAACCGGCTCAAACCGGTTTAAACCGGATAGAACCGGTTGAAACCCGTTTAAACCGGATAAAACCGGATTGAAGCGGTTTAAACCGGTTTAAACCGGATAGAACCGGTTTAAACCGGATAGAATCCGTTTAAACCGGATAAAACCGGATTGAACCAGATTAAACCGGTTTAAACCGGATAAAACCGGATTTAACCGGTTTAAACCGGTTTACACCAGATAGAACTGGATAGAACCTGTTTAAACCAGATAGAACTGGATAGAACCGGTTTAAACCGGATAAAACCGGATTGTACCGGTTTAAACCGGTTTAAATTGGATAAAACCGGATTGAACTGGTTTAAACCGGATAAAACCAGATTGAACTGGTTTAAACCGGTTTCAACCGGATAGAACCGGATAGAACCGGTTTAAACCGGATAAAACCGGATTGAAACAGTCTAAACCGGTTTAAACTGGAGAAAACCGGATTGAATAGGTTTAAACTGGATAAAACCGGATTGACCCAGTTTAAACTGGTTTAAACCGGATAAAACCGGATTGAACTGGTTCAAACCGGTTTAAACCGGATAAAACCAAATTGAAACAGTTTAAACCGGATAAAATCAGATTGAACCGGTTTAAAACGGATAATACCGGATTGAACCAGTTGAAAACCGTTTAAACCAAATGGAAACGGATAGAACCGGTTTAAACCGGAAAAAACCGGATTGAACTGGTTTAATCCAGTTAAAACAGGATAAAACAGGATAGAACCAGTTTAATCCGATTAAAAAGGATAGAACCGGATAGAACCGGTCTAAACGAGATAAAACCGGATTGAACCGGTTCAAACTGGTTTAAACCGGATAAAACCGGATTAAACCGTTTTAAAGCGCTTTAAACCGGATAAAACCAGATTGAACCAGTTTAAGCCGATTAAAACCGGATTGAACTGGTTTAAACCAGTCTAAACCGGATAAAACCAGATTGAACCGGTTTAAACCACATAAAACCGGATTGAACCGGTTCAAACCGGTTTAAACCGGATAAAACCGGAGTGAACTTGTTTAAACCGGATAAAAACGGATTGAACCGGTTTAAACCGGATAAAACCAGATTGAACCGTTTCAAACAGGTTTTAAACGGATAAAACCGGAATGAAACGGTTTAAACCGGATAAATCCGGATTGAACCGTTTCAAACCGGTTTTAAACGGATAAAACCGGAATGAACCGGCTTAAACCGGATAAAACCGGATTGAACCGGTTCAAACCGGATAGAACCGGATAGAACCGGTTTAACCGGATAAAACCGGATTGAACCGGTTTAAACCACATAAAACCGGATTGAACCGGTTCATACCGGTTTAAACCGGATAAAACCGGAGTGAACTTGTTTAAACCGGATAAAAACGGATTGAACCGGTTTAAACCGGATAAAACCGGATTGAACCGTTTCAAACCGGTTTTAAACGGATAAAAACGGAATGAACCGGTTTAAACCGGATAAAACCGGATTGAACCGTTTCAAACCGGTTTTAAACGGATAAAACCGGAATGAACCGGTTTAAACTAGATAAAACCGGATTGAACCGGCTTAAACCGGTTTAAACCGGATAAAACCGGATTGAACCGGTTTAAACCGGTTTAAACCGGATAAAACCGGATTGAACTGGTTTAAAACGGATAAAACCGGATTGAACCGGTTTAAACCGGTTTCAACCGGATAGAACTGGATAGAACCGGTTTAAACCGGATAAAACCGGATTGAAGCGGTTTAAACCGGTTTAAACCGGATAAAATCGGATTGAACCGGTTCAAACCGGTTTAAACCGGATAGAACAGGTTTAAACCGGATAAAAACAGATTGAACCGGTTTAAACCAGATAAAACCGGAATGAACTGTTTTAAACCGGTTTAAAACGGATAGAACCGGTTTAAACCGGATAAAACCGGATTGAACCAGTTTAAACCGGTTTAAACCAGATAGAAATGGATAGAACTGGTTTAAACTGGATAAAACCAGATTGAACCGGTTTGAACTGGTCTAAACCAGATAAAACCGGATTGAACTGGTTTCAACCGGTTTAAACCGGATAAAACAAGATTGAACCGGTTTAAACCGGATAAAACCGGATTGAACCAGCTTAAACCGGTTTAAACCGGATAAAACCGGATTGAACCGGTTTAAACTGGTTTCAACCGGATAGAACCGGATAGAACCGGTTTAAACTGGATAAAACCGGATTGAACCGGCTTAAACCGGTTTAAACCGGATAAAACCAGATTGAACCGGTTTAAACTGGATAAAACCGGATTGAACGGGCTTAAACCGGTTTACACCGGATAAAACCGGATTGAACTGGTTCAAAAAGGTTTAAACTGGATAAAACCGGATTGAACCGGTTTAAACTGGTTTCAACCGGATAGGACCGGATATAACCGGTTTAAACTGGATAAAACCGGAATGAACCGGCTTAAACAGGTCTAAACCGGATAAAACCCGATTGAACAGGCTTAAACTGGTATAAACAGCATAGAACCGGTTTAAACCGGATAAAACCGGATTGAACCGTTTTAAACCGGTTTAAACCGGATAAAACCAGACTGAACCGGTTTAAACCGGATAAAACTGGATTGAACCAGTTTAAACCGGTTTCAACTGTATAGAAACGGATAGAACCGGTTTCAACCGGATAAAACAGGATTGAACCGGCTTAAACCGGTTTAAACCGGATAAAACTGGGTTGAATCGGTTTAAACTGGATGAAATCGGATTGAACAGGTTTAAACCTGTTTAAACCGTATAGAACCGGGTAAAACCGGTTGAAACCGGATAAAACCGGATTGATCCGGTTTAAACCGGTTTAAACTGGATAAAACCGGAGTGAACCCGTTTAAATCGGTTTAAAGCAGATAAAACCGAATTGAAACGGATTAAACCAGTTTATACTGGATAAACCGGATTGAATCGGTTAAAACCGGTTTAAACCGGATAAAACCAGATTGAACCGGTTTAAACCGGATCAAACCGAATTGAACCGTATTAAACTGGTTTCAACCGGATAGAACTGGATAGAACCGGTTTAAACCGGATAAAACCGGATTGAAGCGGTTTAAACCGGTTCAAACCGGATAAAACCAGATTGAAACGGTTTAAACCGGATTGAACCGGCTTAAACCGGATAAAACCGGACTGAACTGGTTTAAACCGATTTAAACCGGAAAAAAAGGATTGAACCGGTTTAAACTGGATAAAACCGGATTGAACCGGCTCAAACCGGTTTAAACCGGATAGAACCGGTTGAAACCCGTTTAAACCGGATAAAACCGGATTGAACCGGTTTAAACCGGTTTAAACCGGATAAAACCGGATTGAAGCGGTTTAAACCGGTTTACACCAGATAGAACCGGATAGAACCGGTTTAAACCGATAGAACCGGATAGAACCGGTTTAAACCGGATAAAACCGGATTGAACCGGTTTAAACCGGTTTAAAGCGGATAAAACCGGATTGAACTGGTTTAAACCGGATAAAACCTGATTGAACTGGTTTAAACCGGTTTCAACCAGATAGAACCGGATAGAACCGGTTTAAACTGGATAAAACCGGATTGAATCAGTCTAAACCGGTTTAAACTGGAGAAAACCGGATTGAATAGGTTTAAACTGGATAAAACCGGATTGACCCAGTTTAAACTGGTTTAAACCGGATAAAACCGGATTGAACCGGTTCACACCGGTTTAAACCGGATAAAACCAAATTGAAACAGTTTAAACCGGATAAAATCAGATTGAACCGGTTTAAAACGGATAAAACCGGATTGAACCAGTTGAAACCCGTTTAAAACAGATGGAACCGGATAGAACGGGTTTAAACCGGATAAAACCGATTGAACTGGTTTAATCCAGTTAAAACAGGATAGAACAGGATAGAACCAGTTTAATCCGATTTAAAAAGGATAGAACCGGATAGAACCGGTCTAAACGAGATAAAACCGGATTGAACCGGTACAAACTGGTTTAAACCAGATAAAACCGGATTAAACCGTTTTAAAGCGCTTTAAACCGGATAAAACCAGATTGAACCAGTTTAAGCCGATTAAAACCGGATTGAACTGGTTTAAACCGGTCTAAACCGGATAAAACCGGTTTAAACCGGATAGAACTAGATTGAACCGGTTTAAACCACATAAAACCGGATTGAACCGGTTCAAACCGGTTTAAACCGGATAAAACCGGAGTGAACTTGTTTAAACCGGATAAAAACGAATTGAACCGGTTTAAACCGGATAAAACCGGATTGAACCGTTTCAAAACGGTTTTAAACGGACAAAACCGGAATGAACCGGTTTAAACCGGATAAAACCGGATTGAACCGTTTCAAACCGGTTTTAAACGGATAAAACCGGAATGAACTGGTTTAAACCGGATAAAACCGGATTGAACCGTTTCAAACCGGTTTTAACCGGATAAAACCGGAATGAACCGGTTTAAACTGGTTTCAACCGGATAGAACCGGATAGAACCGGTTTAAACTGGATAAAACCGGATTGAACCGGCTTAAACCGGTTTAAACCGGATAAAACCGGATTGAACCGGTTTAAACCGGTTTAAACCGGATAAAACCGGATTGAACTGGTTTAAACCGGATAAAACCGGATTGAACCGGTTTAAACTGGTTTCAACCGGATAGAACTGGATAGAACCGGTTTAAACCGGATAAAACCGGATTGAAGCGGTTTAAACCGGTTAAAACCGGATAAAACCAGATTGAAACGGTTTAAACCGGATTGAACCGGCTTAAACCGGATAAAACCGGAATGAACTGGTTTAAACCGGTTTAAACCGGAGAAAACCGGATTGAAGCGGTTTAAAACCGGTTTAAACCGGATAGAACCGGTTTAAACCGGATAAAAACGGATTGAACCAGTTTAAACCGGTTTAAACCGGATAAAACCGGATTGATCCGGTTTAAACCGGATAAAAACGGATTGAACCGGTTTAAACCGTCTTAAACCAGATAGAACCGGATAGAACCGGTTTAAACTGGTTTCAACTGGATAGAACCGGATAGAACAGGTTAAAACTGGATAAAACCGGATTGAACCTGTTTAAACCGGATAAAACCGGATTGAACCGGTTTAAACTGGTTTCAACCGGATAGAACCGGATAGAACCGGTTTAAACTGGTTTCAACCGGATAGAAGCGGATAGAACCGGTTTAAACTGGATAAAACCGGATTGAACCTGTTTAAACCGGAGAAAACCGGATTGAAGAGGTTTAAACCGGATAAAACCGGATTGACATGGTTTAAACCGGTTTAAACCGGATAAAACCGGATTGAACCGGTTCAAACCCGTTTAAACCGGATAAAACCATATTGAACCAGTTTAAACCGGATAAAATCGGATTGAACTGGTTTAAACCGGATAAAACCGGATTGAACCGGTTTAAACTGGTTTCAACCGGATAGAACCGGATAGAACCGGTTTAAACTGGATAAAACCGGATTGAACCGGCTTAAACCGGTTTAAACTGGATAAAACCAGATTGAACCGGTTTAAACTGGATAAAACCGGATTGAACGGGCTTAAACCGGTTTAAACCGGATAAAACCGGATTGAACCGGTTCAAAAAGGTTTAAACCGGATAAAACCGGAGTGAACTTGTTTAAACCGGATAAAAACGGATTGAACCGGTTTAAACCGGATAAAACCGGATTGAACCGTTTCAAACCGGTTTTAAACGGATAAAAACGGAATGAACCGGTTTAAACCGGATAAAACCGGATTGAACCGTTTCAAACCGGTTTTAAACGGATAAAACCGGAATGAACCGGTTTAAACTAGATAAAACCGGATTGAACCGGCTTAAACCGGTTTAAACCGGATAAAACCGGATTGAACCGGTTTAAACCGGTTTAAACCGGATAAAACCGGATTGAACTGGTTTAAAACGGATAAAACCGGATTGAACCGGTTTAAACCGGTTTCAACCGGATAGAACTGGATAGAACCGGTTTAAACCGGATAAAACCGGATTGAAGCGGTTTAAACCGGTTTAAACCGGATAAAATCGGATTGAACCGGTTCAAACCGGTTTAAACCGGATAGAACAGGTTTAAACCGGATAAAAACAGATTGAACCGGTTTAAACCAGATAAAACCGGAATGAACTGTTTTAAACCGGTTTAAAACGGATAGAACCGGTTTAAACCGGATAAAACCGGATTGAACCAGTTTAAACCGGTTTAAACCAGATAGAAATGGATAGAACTGGTTTAAACTGGATAAAACCAGATTGAACCGGTTTGAACTGGTCTAAACCAGATAAAACCGGATTGAACTGGTTTCAACCGGTTTAAACCGGATAAAACAAGATTGAACCGGTTTAAACCGGATAAAACCGGATTGAACCAGCTTAAACCGGTTTAAACCGGATAAAACCGGATTGAACCGGTTTAAACTGGTTTCAACCGGATAGAACCGGATAGAACCGGTTTAAACTGGATAAAACCGTATTGAACCGGCTTAAACCGGTTTAAACCGGATAAAACCAGATTGAACCGGTTTAAACTGGATAAAACCGGATTGAACGGGCTTAAACCGGTTTACACCGGATAAAACCGGATTGAACTGGTTCAAAAAGGTTTAAACTGGATAAAACCGGATTGAACCGGTTTAAACTGGTTTCAACCGGATAGGACCGGATATAACCGGTTTAAACTGGATAAAACCGGAATGAACCGGCTTAAACAGGTCTAAACCGGATAAAACCCGATTGAACAGGCTTAAACTGGTATAAACAGCATAGAACCGGTTTAAACCGGATAAAACCGGATTGAACCGTTTTAAACCGGTTTAAACCGGATAAAACCAGACTGAACCGGTTTAAACCGGATAAAACTGGATTGAACCAGTTTAAACCGGTTTCAACTGTATAGAAACGGATAGAACCGGTTTCAACCGGATAAAACAGGATTGAACCGGCTTAAACCGGTTTAAACCGGATAAAACTGGGTTGAATCGGTTTAAACTGGATGAAATCGGATTGAACAGGTTTAAACCTGTTTAAACCGTATAGAACCGGGTAAAACCGGTTGAAACCGGATAAAACCGGATTGATCCGGTTTAAACCGGTTTAAACTGGATAAAACCGGAGTGAACCCGTTTAAATCGGTTTAAAGCAGATAAAACCGAATTGAAACGGATTAAACCAGTTTATACTGGATAAACCGGATTGAATCGGTTAAAACCGGTTTAAACCGGATAAAACCAGATTGAACCGGTTTAAACCGGATCAAACCGAATTGAACCGTATTAAACTGGTTTCAACCGGATAGAACTGGATAGAACCGGTTTAAACCGGATAAAACCGGATTGAAGCGGTTTAAACCGGTTCAAACCGGATAAAACCAGATTGAAACGGTTTAAACCGGATTGAACCGGCTTAAACCGGATAAAACCGGACTGAACTGGTTTAAACCGATTTAAACCGGAAAAAAAGGATTGAACCGGTTTAAACTGGATAAAACCGGATTGAACCGGCTCAAACCGGTTTAAACCGGATAGAACCGGTTGAAACCCGTTTAAACCGGATAAAACCGGATTGAACCGGTTTAAACCGGTTTAAACCGGATAAAACCGGATTGAAGCGGTTTAAACCGGTTTACACCAGATAGAACCGGATAGAACCGGTTTAAACCGATAGAACCGGATAGAACCGGTTTAAACCGGATAAAACCGGATTGAACCGGTTTAAACCGGTTTAAAGCGGATAAAACCGGATTGAACTGGTTTAAACCGGATAAAACCTGATTGAACTGGTTTAAACCGGTTTCAACCAGATAGAACCGGATAGAACCGGTTTAAACTGGATAAAACCGGATTGAATCAGTCTAAACCGGTTTAAACTGGAGAAAACCGGATTGAATAGGTTTAAACTGGATAAAACCGGATTGACCCAGTTTAAACTGGTTTAAACCGGATAAAACCGGATTGAACCGGTTCACACCGGTTTAAACCGGATAAAACCAAATTGAAACAGTTTAAACCGGATAAAATCAGATTGAACCGGTTTAAAACGGATAAAACCGGATTGAACCAGTTGAAACCCGTTTAAAACAGATGGAACCGGATAGAACGGGTTTAAACCGGATAAAACCGATTGAACTGGTTTAATCCAGTTAAAACAGGATAGAACAGGATAGAACCAGTTTAATCCGATTTAAAAAGGATAGAACCGGATAGAACCGGTCTAAACGAGATAAAACCGGATTGAACCGGTACAAACTGGTTTAAACCAGATAAAACCGGATTAAACCGTTTTAAAGCGCTTTAAACCGGATAAAACCAGATTGAACCAGTTTAAGCCGATTAAAACCGGATTGAACTGGTTTAAACCGGTCTAAACCGGATAAAACCGGTTTAAACCGGATAGAACTAGATTGAACCGGTTTAAACCACATAAAACCGGATTGAACCGGTTCAAACCGGTTTAAACCGGATAAAACCGGAGTGAACTTGTTTAAACCGGATAAAAACGAATTGAACCGGTTTAAACCGGATAAAACCGGATTGAACCGTTTCAAAACGGTTTTAAACGGACAAAACCGGAATGAACTGGTTTAAACCGGATAAAACCGGATTGAACCGTTTCAAACCGGTTTTAACCGGATAAAACCGGAATGAACCGGTTTAAACTGGTTTCAACCGGATAGAACCGGATAGAACCGGTTTAAACTGGATAAAACCGGATTGAACCGGCTTAAACCGGTTTAAACCGGATAAAACCGGATTGAACCGGTTTAAACCGGTTTAAACCGGATAAAACCGGATTGAACTGGTTTAAACCGGATAAAACCGGATTGAACCGGTTTAAACTGGTTTCAACCGGATAGAACTGGATAGAACCGGTTTAAACCGGATAAAACCGGATTGAAGCGGTTTAAACCGGTTAAAACCGGATAAAACCAGATTGAAACGGTTTAAACCGGATTGAACCGGCTTAAACCGGATAAAACCGGAATGAACTGGTTTAAACCGGTTTAAACCGGATAAAACCGGATTGAAGCGGTTTAAACCGGTTTAAACCGGATAGAACCGGTTTAAACCGGATAAAAACGGATTGAACCAGTTTAAACCGGTTTAAACCGGATAAAACCGGATTGATCCGGTTTAAACCGGATAAAAACGGATTGAACCGGTTTAAACCGTCTTAAACCAGATAGAACCGGATAGAACCGGTTTAAACTGGTTTCAACTGGATAGAACCGGATAGAACAGGTTAAAACTGGATAAAACCGGATTGAACCTGTTTAAACCGGATAAAACCGGATTGAACCGGTTTAAACTGGTTTCAACCGGATAGAACCGGATAGAACCGGTTTAAACTGGTTTCAACCGGATAGAAGCGGATAGAACCGGTTTAAACTGGATAAAACCGGATTGAACCTGTTTAAACCGGAGAAAACCGGATTGAAGAGGTTTAAACCGGATAAAACCGGATTGACATGGTTTAAACCGGTTTAAACCGGATAAAACCGGATTGAACCGGTTCAAACCCGTTTAAACCGGATAAAACCAAATTGAACCAGTTTAAACCGGATAAAATCGGATTGAACTGGTTTAAACCGGATAAAACCGGATTGAACCGGTTTAAACTGGTTTCAACCGGATAGAACCGGATAGAACCGGTTTAAACTGGATAAAACCGGATTGAACCGGCTTAAACCGGTTTAAACTGGATAAAACCAGATTGAACCGGTTTAAACTGGATAAAACCGGATTGAACGGGCTTAAACCGGTTTAAACCGGATAAAACCGGATTGAACCGGTTCAAAAAGGTTTAAACTGGATAAAACCGGATTGAACCGGTTTAAACTGGTTTCAACCGGATAGAACCGGATATAACCGGTTTAAACTGGATAAAACCGGAATGAACCGGCTTAAACAGGTCTAAACCGGATAAAACCCGATTGAACAGGCTTAAACTGGTATAAACAGCATAGAACCGGTTTAAACCGGATAAAACCGGATTGAACCGTTTTAAACCGGTTTAAATCGGATAAAACCAGACTGAACCGGTTTAAACCGGATAAAACTGGATTGAACCAGTTTAAACCGGTTTCAACTGTATAGAAACGGATAGAACCGGTTTCAACCGGATAAAACAGGATTGAACCGGCTTAAACTGGTTTAAACCGGATTGAACCGTTTCAAACTGTTTTAAACCGGATTAAACCGTATTGAACCGGTTCAAACCGGTTTAAACCTGATAAAACCGGAATGAACTGGTTTAAACCGGTTTAAAACGGATAGAACCGGATAGAAACGGTTTAAACCGGATAAAACCGGATTGAACTGGATTAAACCGGTTTAAAACGGATAAAACCGGTTTAAACTGGATAAAACCGGATTGAACCAGCTTAAACCGATTTAAACCGGATAAAACTGGGTTGAATCGGTTTAAACAGGATGAAATCGGATTGAACAGGTTTAAACCTGTTTAAACCGTATAGAACCGGGTAAAACCGGTTGAAACCGGATAAAACCGGATTGATCCGGTTTAAACCGGTTTAAACTGGATAAAACCGGAGTGAACCGGTTTAAATCGGTTTAAAGCAGATAAAACCGAATTGAAACGGATTAAACCAGTTTATACTGGATAAACCGGATTGAATCGGTTAAAACCGGTTTAAACCGGATAAAACCAGATTGAACCGGTTTAAACCGATCAAACCGGATTGAACCGTATTAAACCGGTTTCAACCGGATAGAACTGGATAGAACCGGTTTATACCGGATAAAACCGGATTGAAGCGGTTTAAACCGGTTCAAACCGGATAAAACCAGATTGAAACGGTTTAAACCGGTTTAAACTGGAGAAAACCGGATTGAATAGGTTTAAACTGGATAAAACCGGATTGACCCAGTTTAAACTGGTTTAAACCGGATAAAACCGGATTGAACCGGTTCAAACCGGTTTAAACCGGATAAAACCAAATTGAAACAGTTTAAACCGGATAAAATCAGATTGAACCGGTTTAAAACGGATAAAACCGGATTGAACCAGTTGAAACCCGTTTAAACCAGATGGAAACGGATAGAACCGGTTTAAACCGGATAAAACCGATTGAACTGGTTTAATCCAGTTAAAACAGGATAGAACAGGATAGAACCAGTTTAATCCGATTTAAAAAGGATAGAACCGGATAGAACCGGTCTAAACGAGATAAAACCGGATTGAACCGGTTCAAACTGGTTTAAACCAGATAAAACCGGATTAAACCGTTTTAAAGGGCTTTAAACCGGATAAAACCATATTGAAACAGTTTAAGCCGATTAAAACCGGATTGAACTGGTTTAAACCGGTCTAAACCGGATAAAACCGGTTTAAACCGGATAGAACCAGATTGAACCGGTTTAAACCACATAAAACCTGATTGAACCGGTTCAAACCAGTTTAAACCGGATAAAACCGGAGTGAACTTGTTTAAAACGGATAAAAACGGATTGAACCGGTTTAAACCGGATAAAACCGGATTGAACCGTTTCAAAACGGTTTTAAACGGATAAAACCGGAATGAACCGGTTTAAAGCGGATAAAACCGGATTGAACCGTTTCAAACCGGTTTTAAACGGATAAAACCGGAATGAACCGGTTTAAACCGGATAAAACCGGATTGAACCGTTTCAAACCGGTTTTAAAAAGATAAAACCGGAATGAACCGGTTTAAACGGGTTTCAACCGGATAGAACCGGATAGAACCGGTTTAAACTGGATAACACCGGATTGAACCGGCTTAAACCGGTTTAAACCGTATAAAACCGGATTGAACCGGTTCAAACCGGATAGAACCGGATAGAACCGGTTTAAACCGGATAAAACCGGATTGAACCGGTTTAAACCGGTTTAAACCGGATAAAATCGGATTGAACTGGTTTAAACCGGATAAAACCGGATTGAACCGGTTTAAACTGGTTTCAACAGGATAGAACTGGATAGAACCGGTTTAAACCGGATAAAACCGGATTGAAGCGGTTTAAACCGGTTAAAACCGGATAAAACCAGATTGAAACGGTTTAAACCGGATTGAACTGGCTTAAACCGGATAAAACCGGAATGAACTGGTTTAAACTGGTTTAAACCGGAAAAAACGGATTGAACCGGTTTAAACTGGATAAAACAGGATAGAACCGGTTTAATCCGGATTAAACCAGATAAAAACCGATTGAACCGGTTAAAACCGGTTTAAACCGGATAAAACCGGATTGAAGCGGTTTAAACCGGTTTAAACCGGATAGAACCGGTTTAAACCGGATAAAACCGGATTGAACCAGTTTAAACCAGTTTAAACCGGATAAAACCGGATTGATCCGGTTTAAACCGGATAAAAACGGATTGAACCGGTTTAAACCGGCTTAAACCAGATAGAACCGGATAGAACCGGTTTAAACCGGATAGAACCGGATAGAACCGGTTTAAACCGGATAAAACCGGATTGAACCGGTTTAAACCGGTTTAAAGTGGATAAAACCGGATTGAACTGGTTTAAACCGGATAAAACCGGATTGAACCGGTTTAAACTGATTTCAACCGGAGAGAACCGGATAGAACTGGTTTAAACTGGATAAAACCGGATTGAACCTGTTTAAACCGGTTTAAACTGGAGAAAACCGGATTGAAGAGGTTTAAACCGGATAAAACCGGATTGACCCGGTTTAAACCGGTTTAAACCGGATAAAACCGGATTGAACCGGTTCAAACCCGTTTAAACCGGATAAAACCAAATTGAACCAGTTTAAAACGGATAAAATCAGATTGAACTTGTTTAAAACGTATAAAACCGGATTGAACCAGTTTAAACCCTTTTAAACCAGATGGAAACGAATAGAACCGGTTGAAACTGGATAAAACCGGATTGATCCGGTTCAAACCGGATAGAACCGGATAGAACCCGTATAAACCGGATAAAAACGGATTGAAACGGTTTAAACCGGATAAAACCGGATTGAACCGTTTCAAACCGGTTTTAAACGGATAAAACCGGAATGAACCGGTTTAAACTGGAAAAAACCGGATTGAACCGTTTCAAACCGGTTTTAAACGGATAAAACCGGAATGAACCGGTTTAAACTAGATAAAACCGGATTGAACCGGCTTAAACCGGTTTAAACCGGATAAAACCGGATTGAACCGGTTTAAACCGGTTTAAACCGGATAAAACCGGATTGAACTTGTTTAAAACGGATAAAACCGGATTGAAACGGTTTAAACCGGTTTCAACCGGATAGAACTGGATAGAACCAGTTTAAACCGGATAAAAACGGATTGAACCAGTTCAAACCGGTTTAAACTGGATAGAACAGGTTTAAACCGGATAAAAACAGATTGAACCGGTTTAAACCGGATAAAACCGGAATGAACTGTTTTAAACCGGTTTAAAACGGATAGAACCGGTTTAAACCGGATAAAACCGGATTGAACCAGTTTAAACCGGTTTAAACCAGATAGAAATGGATAGAACTGGTTTAAACTGGATAAAACCGGATTGAACCGGTTTGAACTGGTCTAAACCAGATAAAACCGGATTGAACTGGTTTCAACCGGTTTAAACCGGATAAAACAAGATTGAACCGGTTTAAACTGGATAAAACCGGATTGAACCCGTTTAAACTGGTTTCAAGCGGATAGAACCGGATAGAACCGGTTAAAACTGGATAAAACCGGATTGAACCGGGTTAAACCGGATTGAACCGGCTTAAACCAGATAAAACCGGACTGAACTGGTTTAAACCGATTTAAACCGGAAAAAACGGATTGAAACGGTTTAAACTGGATAAAACCAGATTGAACCTGCTTAAACCTGTTTAAACTGGATAGAACCGGTTTAAACCGGTATCCGGTTTTAACCGGATAAAACAGGCATGAACCGGCTCAAACCGGTTTAAACCGGACAGAACCGGTTGAAACCCGTTTAAACCGGATAAAACCGGATTGAACCGGTTTAAACCGGTTTAAACCGGATAAAACCGGATTGAAGCGGTTTAAACCGGTTTAAACCGGATAAAACCAGATTGAACCGGTTTAAACAGGTTTACACCAGATAGAACCGGATAGAACCGGTTTAAACCGGATAGAACCGGATAGAACCGGTTTAAACCGGATAAAACCGGATTGATCCGGTTTAAACCGGTTTAAAGCGGATAAAACCGGATTGAACTGGTTTAAACCGGATAAAATCGGATTGAACCGGTTTAAACCGGTTTCAACTGGATAGAACCGGATAGAACCGGTTTAAACTGGATAAAACCGGATTGAAACAGTCTAAACCGGTTTAAACTGGAGAAAACCGAATTGAATAGGTTTAAACTGGATAAAACCGGATTGACCCAGTTTAAACTGGTTTAAACCGGATAAAACCGGATTGAACCGGTTCAAACCGGTTTAAACCGGATAAAACCGGATTGAACCGGTTCAAACCGGTTTAAACTGGATAAAACCAAATTGAAACAGTTTAAACCGGATAAAATCAGATTGAACCGGTTTAAAACGGATAAAACCGGATTGAACCAGTTGAAACCTGTTTAAACCAGATGGAAACGGATAGAACCGGTTTAAACCGGATAAAACCGATTGAACTGGTTTAATCCAGTTAAAACAGGATAGAGCAGGATAGAACCAGTTTAATCCGATTTAAAAAGGATAGAACCGGATAGAACCGGTCTAAACGAGATAAAACCGGATTGAACCGGTTCAAACTGGTTTAAACCAGATAAAACCGGATTAAACCGTTTTAAAGGGCTTTAAACCGGATAAAACCAGATTGAACCAGTTTAAGCCGATTAAAACCGGATTGAACTGGTTTAAACCGGTCTAAACCGGATAAAACCGGTTTACACCGGATAGAACCAGATTGAACCGGTTTAAACCACATAAAACCGGATTGAACCGGTTCAAACCGGTTTAAACCGGATAAAACCGGAGTGAACCGGTTTAAACCGGTTTCAACCGGATAGAACTGGATAGAACCAGTTTAAACCGGATAAAACCGGATTGAAGCGGTTTAAACCGGTTTAAACCGGATAGAACAGGTTTAAACCGGATAAAAACAGATTGAACCGGTTTAAACCGGATAAAACCGGAATGAACTGTTTTAAACCGGTTTAAAACGGATAGAACCGGTTTAAACCGGATAAAACCGGTTTGAACCAGTTTAAACCGGTTTAAACCAGATAGAAATGGATAGAACTGGTTTAAACTGGATAAAACCGGATTGAACCGGTTTGAACTGGTCTAAACCAGATAAAACCGGATTGAACTGGTTTCAACCGGTTTAAACCGGATAAAACAAGATTGAACCGGTTTAAACCGGATAAAACCGGATTGAACCAGCTTAAACTGGTTTAAACCGGATAAAACCGGATTGAACCGGTTTAAACTGGTTTCAACCGGATAGAACCGGATAGAACCGGTTTAAACTGGATAAAACCGGATTGAACCGGCTTAATCTGGTTTAAACCGGATAAAACCAGATTGAACCGGTTTAAACTGGATAAAACCGGATTGAACGGGCTTAAACCGGTTTAAACCGGATAAAACCGGATTGAACAGGTTCAAAAAGGTTTAAACTGGATAAAACCGGATTGAACCGGTTTAAACTGGTTTCAACCGGATAGAACCGGATATAACCGGTTTAAACTGGATAAAACCGGAATGAACCGGCTTAAACAGGTCTAAACCGGATCAAACCTGATTGAACAGGCTTAAACTGGTATAAACAGCATAGAACCGGTTTAAACCGGATAAAACCGGATTGAACCGTTTTAAACCGGTTTAAACCGGATAAAACCAGACTGAACCGGTTTAAACCAGATAAAACCGGATTGAACCAGTTTAAACCGGTTTCAACTGTATAGAAACGGATAGAACCGGTTTCAACCGGATAAAATAGGATTGAACCGGCTTAAACTGGTATAAACCGGATTGAACCGTTTCAAACTTGTTTAAACCGGATTAAACCGTATTGAACCTGTTCAAACCGGTTTAAACCTGATAAAACCGGAATGAACTGGTTTAAACCGGTTTAAAACGGATAGAACCGGATAGAAACGGTTTAAACCGGATAAAACCGGATTGAACTGGATTAAACAGGTTTAAAACGGATAAAACCGGTTTTAACTGGATAAAACCGGATTGAACCAGCTTAAACCGGTTTAAACCGGATAAAACTGGGTTGAATCGGTTTAAACCGGATGAAATCGGATTGAACAGGTTTAAACCTGTTTAAACCGTATAGACCCGGGTAAAACCGGTTGAAACCGGATAAAACAAGATTGATCCGGTTTAAACCGGTTTAAACTGGATAAAACCGGAGTGAACCGGTTTAAATCGGTTTAAAGCAGATAAAACCGAATTGAAACGGATTAAACCAGTTTATAATGGATAAACCGGATTGAATCGGTTAAAACCGGTTTAAACCGGATAAAACCAGATTGAACCGGTTTAAACCGGATCAAACCGGATTGAACCGTATTAAACAGGTTTCAACCGGATAGAACCGGATAGAACCGGTTTAAACCGGATAAAACCGGATTGAAGCGGTTTAAACCGGTTCAAACCGGATAAAACCAGATTGAAACGGTTTAAACCGGATTGAACCGGCTTAAACCGGATAAAACCGGACTGAACTGGTTTAAACCGATTTAAACCGGAAAAAAAGGATTGAACCGGTTTAAACTGGATAAAACCGGATTGAACCGGCTTAAACCTGTTTAAACTGGAAAGAACCGGTTTAAACCGGTACCCGGTTTAAACCGGATAAAACAGGCATGAACCGGATCAAACCGGTTTAAACCGGATAGATCCGGTTGAAACCCGTTTAAACCGGATAAAACCGGATTGAACCGGTTTAAACCGGTTTAAACCGGATAAAACCGGATTGAAGCGGTTTAAACCGGATAGAATCCGTTTAAACCAGATAAAACCGGATTGAAGCAGTTTAAACCGGTTTAAACCGGATAAAACCGGATTGAACCGGTTTAAACCGGTTTACACCAGATAGAACCGGATAGAAACGGTTTTAAACCGGATAAAACCGGATTGAACCGGTTTAAACCGGTTTAAAGCGGATAAAACCGGATTGAACTGGTTTAAACCGGATAAAACCGGATTGAACCGGTTTAAACCGGTTTACACCAGATAGAACCGGATAGAAACGGTTTAAACCGGATAGAACCGGATAGAACCGGTTTAAACCGGATAAAACCGGATTGAAACAGTCTAAACCGGTTTAAACTGGAGAAAACCGGATTGAATAGGTTTAAACTGGATAAAACCGGATTGACCCAGTTTAAACTGGTTTAAACCGGATAAAACCGGATTGAACCGGTTCACACCGGTTTAAACTGGATAAAACCAAATTGAAACAGTTTAAACCGGATAAAATCAGATTGAACCGGTTTAAAACGGATAAAACCGGATTGAACCAGTTGAAACCCGTTTAAACCAGATGGAAACGGATAGAACCGGTTTAAACCGGATAAAACCGATTGAACTGGTTTAATCCAGTTAAAACAGGATAGAACAGGATAGAACCAGTTTAATCCGATTTAAAAAGGATAGAACCGGATAGAACCGGTCTAAACGAGATAAAACCGGATTGAACCGGTTCAAACTGGTTTAAACCAGATAAAACCGGATTAAACCGTTTTAAAGCGCTTTAAACCGGATAAAACCAGATTGTACCAGTTTAAGCCGATTAAAACCGGATTGAACTGGTTTAAACCGGTCTAAACCGGATAAAACCGGTTTAAACCGGATAGAACCAGATTGAACCGGTTTAAACCACATAAAACCGGATTGAACCGGTTCAAACCGGTTTAAACCGGATAAAACCGGAGTGAACTTGTTTAAACCGGATAAAAACGGATTGAACCGGTTTAAACCGGATAAAACCGGATTGAACTTGTTTAAAACGGATAAAACCGGATTGAACCGGCTTAAACCTGTTTAAACTGGAAAGAACCGGTTTAAACCGGTACCCGGTTTAAACCGGATAAAACAGGCATGAACCGGCTCAAACCGGTTTAAACCGGATAGATCCGGTTGAAAACCGTTCAAACCGGATAAAACCGGATTGAACCGGTTTAAACCGGTTTAAACCGGATAAAAACGGATTGAAGCGGTTTAAACAGGTTTAAACCGGATAGAACCGGTTTAAACCGGATAGAATCCGTTTAAACCAGATAAAACCGGATTGAACCAGTTTAAACCGGTTTAAACCGGATAAAACCGGATTGAACCGGTTTAAACCGGTTTACAGCAGATAGAACCGGATAGAAACGGTTTAAACCGGATAGAACCGGATAGAACCGGTTTAAACCGGATAAAACCGGATTGAACCGGTTTAAACCGGTTTAAAGCGGATAAAACCGGATTGAACTGGTTTAAACCGGATAAAACCGGATTGAACCGGTTTAAACCGGTTTCAACCGGATAGAATTGGATAGAACCGGTTTAAACTGGATAAAACCGGATTGAAACAGTCTAAACCGGTTTAAACTGGAGAAAACCGGATTGAATAGGTTTAAACTGGATAAAACCGGATTGACCCAGTTTAAACTGGTTTAAACCGGATAAAACCGGATTGAACCGGTTCACACCGGTTTAAACCGGATAAAACCAAATTGAAACAGTTTAAACCGGATAAAATCAGATTGAACCGGTTTAAAACGAATAAAACCGGATTGAACCAGTTGAAACCCGTTTAAACCAGATGGAAACGGATAGAACCGGTTTAAACCGGATAAAACCGATTGAACTGGTTTAATCCAGTTAAAACAGGATAGAACAGGATAGAACCAGTTTAATCCGATTTAAAAAGGATAGAACCGGATAGAACCGGTCTAAACGAGATAAAACCGGATTGAACCGGTTCAAACTGGTTTAAACCAGATAAAACCGGATTAAACCGTTTTAAAGCGCTTTAAACCGGATAAAACCAGATTGTACCAGTTTAAGCCGATTAAAACCGGATTGAACTGGTTTAAACCGGATAAAACCGGATTGAACTGGTTTAAACCGGTTTCAACCGGATAGAACCGGATAGAACCGGTTTAAACCGGATAAAACCGGATTGAAACAGTCTAAACCGGTTTAAACTGGAGAAAACCGGATTGAATAGGTTTAAACTGGATAAAACCGGATTGACCCAGTTTAAACTGGTTTAAACCGGATAAAACCGGATTGAACTGGTTCAAACCGGTTTAAACCGGATAAAACCAAATTGAAACAGTTTAAACCGGATAAAATCAGATTGAACCGGTTTAAAACGGATAATACCGGATTGAACCAGTTGAAAACCGTTTAAACCAAATGGAAACGGATAGAACCGGTTTAAACCGGAAAAAACCGGATTGAACTGGTTTAATCCAGTTAAAACAGGATAAAACAGGATAGAACCAGTTTAATCCGATTAAAAAGGATAGAACCGGATAGAACCAGTCTAAACGAGATAAAACCGGATTGAACCGGTTCAAACTGGTTTAAACCGGATAAAACCGGATTAAACCGTTTTAAAGCGCTTTAAACCGGATAAAACCAGATTGAACCAGTTTAAGCCGATTAAAACCGGATTGAACTGGTTTAAACCAGTCTAAACCGGATAAAACCAGATTGAACCGGTTTAAACCACATAAAACCGGATTGAACCGGTTCAAACCGGTTTAAACCGGATAAAACCGGAGTGAACTTGTTTAAACCGGATAAAAACGGATTGAACCGGTTTAAACCGGATAAAACCAGATTGAACCGTTTCAAACAGGTTTTAAACGGATAAAACCGGAATGAAACGGTTTAAACCGGATAAATCCGGATTGAACCGTTTCAAACCGGTTTTAAACGGATAAAACCGGAATGAACCGGCTTAAACCGGATAAAACCGGATTGAACCGGTTCAAACCGGATAGAACCGGATAGAACCGGTTTAACCGGATAAAACCGGATTGAACCGGTTTAAACCACATAAAACCGGATTGAACCGGTTCATACCGGTTTAAACCGGATAAAACCGGAGTGAACTTGTTTAAACCGGATAAAAACGGATTGAACCGGTTTAAACCGGATAAAACCGGATTGAACCGTTTCAAACCGGTTTTAAACGGATAAAAACGGAATGAACCGGTTTAAACCGGATAAAACCGGATTGAACCGTTTCAAACCGGTTTTAAACGGATAAAACCGGAATGAACCGGTTTAAACTAGATAAAACCGGATTGAACCGGCTTAAACCGGTTTAAACCGGATAAAACCGGATTGAACCGGTTTAAACCGGTTTAAACCGGATAAAACCGGATTGAACTGGTTTAAAACGGATAAAACCGGATTGAACCGGTTTAAACCGGTTTCAACCGGATAGAACTGGATAGAACCGGTTTAAACCGGATAAAACCGGATTGAAGCGGTTTAAACCGGTTTAAACCGGATAAAATCGGATTGAACCGGTTCAAACCGGTTTAAACCGGATAGAACAGGTTTAAACCGGATAAAAACAGATTGAACCGGTTTAAACCAGATAAAACCGGAATGAACTGTTTTAAACCGGTTTAAAACGGATAGAACGGGTTTAAACCGGATAAAACCGGATTGAACCAGTTTAAACCGGTTTAAACCAGATAGAAATGGATAGAACTGGTTTAAACTGGATAAAACCAGATTGAACCGGTTTGAACTGGTCTAAACCAGATAAAACCGGATTGAACTGGTTTCAACCGGTTTAAACCGGATAAAACAAGATTGAACCGGTTTAAACCGGATAAAACCGGATTGAACCAGCTTAAACCGGTTTAAACCGGATAAAACCGGATTGAACCGGTTTAAACTGGTTTCAACCGGATAGAACCGGATAGAACCGGTTTAAACTGGATAAAACCGGATTGAACCGGCTTAAACCGGTTTAAACCGGATAAAACCAGATTGAACCGGTTTAAACTGGATAAAACCGGATTGAACGGGCTTAAACCGGTTTACACCGGATAAAACCGGATTGAACTGGTTCAAAAAGGTTTAAACTGGATAAAACCGGATTGAACCGGTTTAAACTGGTTTCAACCGGATAGGACCGGATATAACCGGTTTAAACTGGATAAAACCGGAATGAACCGGCTTAAACAGGTCTAAACCGGATAAAACCCGATTGAACAGGCTTAAACTGGTATAAACAGCATAGAACCGGTTTAAACCGGATAAAACCGGATTGAACCGTTTTAAACCGGTTTAAACCGGATAAAACCAGACTGAACCGGTTTAAACCGGATAAAACTGGATTGAACCAGTTTAAACCGGTTTCAACTGTATAGAAACGGATAGAACCGGTTTCAACCGGATAAAACAGGATTGAACCGGCTTAAACCGGTTTAAACCGGATAAAACTGGGTTGAATCGGTTTAAACTGGATGAAATCGGATTGAACAGGTTTAAACCTGTTTAAACCGTATAGAACCGGGTAAAACCGGTTGAAACCGGATAAAACCGGATTGATCCGGTTTAAACCGGTTTAAACTGGATAAAACCGGAGTGAACCGGTTTAAATCGGTTTAAAGCAGATAAAACCGAATTGAAACGGATTAAACCAGTTTATACTGGATAAACCGGATTGAATCGGTTAAAACGGGTTTAAACCGGATAAAACCAGATTGAACCGGTTTAAACCGGATCAAACCGGATTGAACCGTATTAAACTGGTTTCAACCGGATAGAACTGGATGGAACCGGTTTAAACCGGATAAAACCGGATTGAAGCGGTTTAAACCGGTTCAAACCGGATAAAACCAGATTGAAACGGTTTAAACCGGATTGAACCGGCTTAAACCGGATAAAACCGGACTGAACTGGTTTAAACCGATTTAAACCGGAAAAAAAGGATTGAACCGGTTTAAACTGGATAAAACCGGATTGAACCGGCTCAAACCGGTTTAAACCGGATAGAACCGGTTGAAACCCGTTTAAACCGGATAAAACCGGATTGAACCGGTTTAAACCGGTTTAAACCGGATAAAACCGGATTGAAGCGGTTTAAACCGGTTTACACCAGATAGAACCGGATAGAACCGGTTTAAACCGATAGAACCGGATAGAACCGGTTTAAACCGGATAAAACCGGATTGAACCGGTTTAAACCGGTTTAAAGCGGATAAAACCGGATTGAACTGGTTTAAACCGGATAAAACCTGATTGAACTGGTTTAAACCGGTTTCAACCAGATAGAACCGGATAGAACCGGTTTAAACTGGATAAAACCGGATTGAATCAGTCTAAACCGGTTTAAACTGGAGAAAACCGGATTGAATAGGTTTAAACTGGATAAAACCGGATTGACCCAGTTTAAACTGGTTTAAACCGGATAAAACCGGATTGAACCGGTTCACACCGGTTTAAACCGGATAAAACCAAATTGAAACAGTTTAAACCGGATAAAATCAGATTGAACCGGTTTAAAACGGATAAAACCGGATTGAACCAGTTGAAACCCGTTTAAAACAGATGGAACCGGATAGAACGGGTTTAAACCGGATAAAACCGATTGAACTGGTTTAATCCAGTTAAAACAGGATAGAACAGGATAGAACCAGTTTAATCCGATTTAAAAAGGATAGAACCGGATAGAACCGGTCTAAACGAGATAAAACCGGATTGAACCGGTACAAACTGGTTTAAACCAGATAAAACCGGATTAAACCGTTTTAAAGCGCTTTAAACCGGATAAAACCAGATTGAACCAGTTTAAGCCGATTAAAACCGGATTGAACTGGTTTAAACCAGTCTAAACCGGATAAAACCGGTTTAAACCGGATAGAACTAGATTGAACCGGTTTAAACCACATAAAACCGGATTGAACCGGTTCAAACCGGTTTAAACCGGATAAAACCGGAGTGAACTTGTTTAAACCGGATAAAAACGGATTGAACCGGTTTAAACCGGATAAAACCGGATTGAACCGTTTCAAAACGGTTTTAAACGGACAAAACCGGAATGAACCGGTTTAAACCGGATAAAACCGGATTGAACCGTTTCAAACCGGTTTTAAACGGATAAAACCGGAATGAACTGGTTTAAACCGGATAAAACCGGATTGAACCGTTTCAAACCGGTTTTAACCGGATAAAACCGGAATGAACCGGTTTAAACTGGTTTCTACCGGATAGAACCGGATAGAACCGGTTTAAACTGGATAAAACCGGATTGAACCGGTTTAAACCGGTTTAAACCGGATAAAACCGGATTGAACTGGTTTAAACCGGATAAAACCGGATTGAACCGGTTTAAACTGGTTTCAACCGGATAGAACTGGATAGAACCGGTTTAAACCGGATAAAACCGGATTGAAGCGGTTTAAACCGGTTAAAACCGGATAAAACCAGATTGAAATGGTTTAAACCGGATTGAACCGGCTTAAACCGGATAAAACCGGAATGAACTGGTTTAAACCGGTTTAAACCGGATAAAACCGGATTGAAGCGGTTTAAACCGGTTTAAACCGGATAGAACCGGTTTAAACCGGATAAAAACGGATTGAACCAGTTTAAACCGGTTTAAACCGGATAAAACCGGATTGATCCGGTTTAAACCGGATAAAAACGGATTGAACCGGTTTAAACCGGCTTAAACCAGATAGAACCGGATAGAACCGGTTTAAACTGGTTTCAACTGGATAGAACCGGATAGAACAGGTTAAAACTGGATAAAACCGGATTGAACCTGTTTAAACCGGATAAAACCGGATTGAACCGGTTTAAACTGGTTTCAACCGGATAGAACCGGATAGAACCGGTTTAAACTGGTTTCAACCGGATAGAAGCGGATAGAACCGGTTTAAACTGGATAAAACCGGATTGAACCTGTTTAAACCGGAGAAAACCGGATTGAAGAGGTTTAAACCGGATAAAACCGGATTGACATGGTTTAAACCGGTTTAAACCGGATAAAACCGGATTGAACCGGTTCAAACCCGTTTAAACCGGATAAAACCAAATTGAACCAGTTTAAACCGGATAAAATCAGATTGAACTTGTTTAAAACGTATAAAACCGGATTGAACCAGTTTAAACCCTTTTCAACCAGATGGAAACGAATAGAACTGGTTGAAACTGGATAAAACCGGATTGAACCGGTTCAAACCGGATAGAACCGGATAGAACCGGTTTAAACCGGATAAAACCGGATTGAACCGGTTCTAACCGGATAGAACCGGATAGAACCGGTTTAATCCGGATAAAACCGGATTGAACCGGTTTAAACCGGTTGAAACCGGATAAAACCAGACTGAACCGGTTTAAACCGGATAAAACCGGATTGAACCGGTTTAATACGGTTTCAACCGGATAGAACCAGTTTAAACCGGATAAAACCTGATTGATCCGGTTTAAACCGGTTTCAACTGTATAGAACCGGATAGAACCGGTTTAAAACGGATAAAACAGGATTGAACTGGTTTAAACCGGATAAAATCGGATTGAACCGGTTTAACCTGGTTTCAACTGGATAGAACCGGATAGAACAGGTTTAAACTGGATAAAACCGGATTGAACCGGCTTAAACTGGTTTAAACCAGATAAAACCGGATTGAACCGGCTTAAACCGGTTTAAACCGGATAAAACCGGATTGAACCGGTTCAAACCGGTTTAAACCGGATAAAACCGGAATGAACTGTTTTAAACCGGTTAAAAAGGATAGAACCGGTTTAAACCGGATAAAACCGGATTGAACCAGTTTAAACCGGTTTAAACCAGATAGAAATGGATAGAACTGGTTTAAACTGGATAAAACCGGAATGAACCGGTTTGAACTGGTCTAAACCAGATAAAACCGGATTGAACTGGTTTCAAACGGTTTAAACCGGATAAAACAAGATTGAACCGGTTTAAGCCGGATAAAACCGGATTGAACCAGCTTAAACCGGTTAAAACTGGATATAACCGGATTGAACCGGTTTAAACTGGTTTCAAGCGGATAGAACCGGATAGAACCGGTTAAAACTGGATAAAACCGGATTGAACCGGCTTAAACCGATTTAAACCGGAAAAAACGGATTGAACCGGTTTAAACTAGATAAAACCAGATTGAACCGGCTTAAACCTGTTTAAACTGGATAGAACCGGTTTAAACCGGTATCCGGTTTAAACCGGCTAAAACAGGCATGTACCGGCTCAAACCGGTTTAAACCGGATAGAACCGGTTGAAACCCGTTTAAACCGGATAAAACCGGATTGAACCGGTTTAAACCGGTTTAAACCGGATAAAACCGGATTGAAGCGGTTTAAACCGGTTTAAACCGGATAAAACCAGATTGAACCGGTTTAAACAGGTTTACACCAGATAGAACCGGATAGAACCGGTTTAAACCGGATAGAACCGGATAGAACCGGTTTAAACCGGATAAAACCAGATTGAACCGGTTTAAACCGGTTTAAAGCGGATAAAACCGGATTAAACCGGTTTAAACCGGATAAAACAGGATTGAACTGGTTTAAACTGCATAAAACCGGATTGAACCGGTTTAAACTGGTTTCAAACGGATAGAACCGGATAGAACCGGTTTAAACTGGATAAAACTGGATTGAACTGGCTTAAACCGGTTTAAACCGGATTAAACCGGATTGAACCGGTTCAAACCGGTTTAAACCTGATAAAACCGGAATGAAGTGGTTTAAACCGGTTTAAAACGGATAGAACCGGATAGAAATGGTTTAAACCGGATAAAACCGGATTGATCTGGATTAAACCGGTTTAAAACGGATAAAACCGGTTTAAACGGGATAAAACCGGATTGAACCAGCTTAAACCGGTTTAAACCGAATAAAACTGGATTGAATCGGTTTAAACCAGATGAAATCGAATTGAACAGGTTTAAACCAGTTTAAACCGTATAGAACCGGGTAAAACCGGTTGAAACCGGATAAAACCGGAGTGATCCGGTTTAAACCGGTTTAAACTGGATAAAACCGGACTGAACCGGTTTAAATCGGTTTAAAGCAGATAAAACCGGATTGAAACGGATTAAACCAGTTTATACTGGATAAACCGGATTGAATCGGTTAAAACCGGTTTAAACCGGATAAAAACAGATTGTACCGGTTTAAACCGGATCAAACCGGATTGAACCGTATTAAACCGGTTTCAACCGGATAGAACCGGATAGAACCGGTTTAAACCGGATAAAACCGGATTGAAGCGGTTTAAACCGGTTCAAACCGGATAAAACCAGATTGAAACGGTTTAAACCAGATTGAACCGGCTTAAACCGGATAAAACCGGAATGAACTGGTTTAACCCGATTTAAACCAGAAAAACGGATTGAACCGGTTTAAACTGGTTTCAACCGGATAGAACCGGATAGAACCGGTTTAAACTGGATAAAACCGGATTGAACCGGCTTAAACCGGTTTAAACCGGATAAAACCGGATTGAACCGGTTCAAACAGGTTTAAACCGGATAAAACCGGAATGAACTGGTTTAAACCAGGTTAAACCGGATAGAACCGGATAGAAACGGTATAAACCGGATAAAACCGGATTGAACCGCTGTAGACCGGTTGAAACCGGATAAAAACGGATTGAAAGGGTTTAAACCAGTTTAAACTGTATAAAACCGGAATGAACCGGCTTAAACAGGAATAAACTGGATAAAACCCGATTGAACAGGCTTAAACTGGTATAAACAGCATAGAACCGGTTTAAACCGGATAAAACCGGATTGAACCGTTTTAAACCGGTTTAAACCGGATAAAACCAGACTGAACCGGTTTAAACTGGATAAAACCGGATTGAACCGGTTTAAACCGGTTTCAACTGTATAGAACCGGATAGAACCGGTTTAAACCGGATAAAACAGGATTGAACTGGTTTAAACTGCATAAAACCGGATTGAACCGGTTTAAACTGGTTTCAAACGGATAGAACCGGATAGAACCGGTTTAAACTGGATAAAACTGGATTGAACTGGCTTAAACCGGTTTAAACCGGATTAAACCGGATTGAACCGGTTCAAACCGGTTTAAACCTGATAAAACCGGAATGAAGTGGTTTAAACCGGTTTAAAACGGATAGAACCGGATAGAAATGGTTTAAACCGGATAAAACCGGATTGATCTGGATTAAACCGGTTTAAAACGGATAAAACCGGTTTAAACGGGATAAAACCGGATTGAACCAGCTTAAACCGTTTTAAACCGAATAAAACTGGATTGAATCGGTTTAAACCGGATGAAATCGGATTGAACAGGTTTAAACCAGTTTAAACCGTATAGAACTGGGTAAAACCGGTTGAAACCGGATAAAACCGGATTGATCCGGTTTAAACCGGTTTAAACTGGATAAAACCGGACTGAACCGGTTTAAATCGGTTTAAAGCAGATAAAACCGGATTGAAACGGATTAAACCAGTTTATACTGGATAAACCGGATTGAATCGGTTAAAACCGGTTTAAACCGGATAAAAACAGATTGTACCGGTTTAAACCGGATAAAACCGGATTGAAGCGGTTTAAACCGGTTCAAACCGGAGAAAACCAGATTGAAACGGTTTAAACCAGATTGAACCGGCTTAAACCGGATAAAACCGGAATGAACTGGTTTAACCCGATTTAAACCAGAAAAACGGATTGAACGGGTTTAAACTGGATAAAACCGGATTGAACCGGCTTAAACCTGTTTAAACTGGATAGAACCGGTTTAAACCGGTATCCGGTTTAAACCGGATAAAACAGGCATTAACCGGCTCAAACCGGTTTAAACCGGATAGAACCGGTTGAAACCCGTTTAAACCGGATAAAAGCGGATTGAACCAGTTTAAACCCGTTTAAACCGGATAAAACCGGATTGAACCGGTTTAAACCGGTTTACACCAGATAGAACTGGATAGAACCTGTTTAAACCAGATAGAACCGGATAGAACCGGTTTAAACCGGATAAAACCGGATTGTACCGGTTTAAACTGGTTTAAATTGGATAAAACCGGATTGAACTGGTTTAAACCGGATAAATACGGATTGAACTGGTTTAAACCGGTTTCAACCAGATAGAACCGGATAGAACCGGTTTAAACCGGATAAAACCGGATTGAAAGAGTCTAAACCGGTTTAAACTGGAGAAAACCGGATTGAATAGGTTTAAACTGGATAAAACCGGATTGACCCAGTTTAAACTGGTTTAAACCGGATAAAACCGGATTGAACTGGTTCAAACCGGTTTAAACCGGATAAAACCAAATTGAAACAGTTTAAACCGGATAAAATCAGATTGAACCGGTTTAAAACGGATAATACCGGATTGAACCAGTTGAAAACCGTTTAAACCAGATGGAAACGGATAGAACCGGTTTAAACCGGAAAAAACCGGATTGAACTGGTTTAATCCAGTTAAAACAGGATAAAACAGGATAGAACCAGTTTAATCCGATTAAAAAGGATAGAACCGGATAGAACCGGTCTAAACGAGATAAAACCGGATTGAACCGGTTCAAACTGGTTTAAACCGGATAAAACCGGAAAAACCGTTTTAAAGCGCTTTAAACCGGATAAAACCAGATTGAACCAGTTTAAGCCGATTAAAACCGGATTGAACTGGTTTAAACCAGTCTAAACCGGATAAAACCAGATTGAACCGGTTTAAACCACCTAAAACCGGATTGAACCAGTTCAAACCGGTTTAAACCGGATAAAACCGGAGTGAACTTGTTTAATCCGGATAAAAACGGATTGAACCGGTTTAAACCGGTTTTAAACGGATAAAACCGGAATGAAACGGTTTAAACCGGATAAATCCGGATTGAACCGTTTCAAACCGGTTTTAAACGGATAAAACCGGAATGAACCGGCTTAAACCGGATAAATCCGGATTGAACCGGTTCAAACCGGATAGAACCGGATAGAACTGGTTTAACCGGATAAAACCGGATTGAACCGGTTTAAACCACATAAAACCGGATTGAACCGGTTCATACCGGTTTAAACCGGATAAAACCGGAGTGAACTTGTTTAAACCGGATAAAAACGGATTGAACCGGTTTAAACCGGATAAAACCGGATTGAACCGTTTCAAACCGGTTTTAAACGGATAAAACCGGAATGAACCGGTTTAAACTAGATAAAACCGGATTGAACCGGCTTAAACCGGTTTAAACCGGATAAAACCGGATTGAACCGGTTTAAACCGGTTTAAACCGGATAAAACCGGATTGAACTGGTTTAAAACGGATAAAACCGGATTGAACCGGTTTAAACCGGTTTCAACCGGATAGAACTGGATAGAACCGGTTAAAACCGGATAAAACCGGATTGAAGCAGTTTAAACCAGTTTAAACCGGATAAAATCGGATTGAACCGGTTCAAACCGGTTTAAACCGGATAGAACAGGTTTAAACCGGATAAAAACAGATTGAACCGGTTTAAACCGGATAAAACCGGAATGAACTATTTTAAACCGGTTTAAAAAGGATAGAACCGGTTTAAACCGGATAAAACCGGATTGAACCAGTTTAAAACGGTTTAAACCAGATAGAAATGGATAGAACTGGTTTAAACTGGATAAAACCGGATTGAACCGGTTTGAACTGGTCTAAACCAGATAAAACCGGATTGAACTGGTTTCAACCGGTTTAAACCGGATAAAACAAGATTGAACCGGTTGAAACCGGATAAAACCGGATTGAACCAGCTTAAACCGGTTTAAACCGGATAAAACCGGATTGAACCGGTTTAAACTGGTTTCAACCGGATAGAACCGGATAGAACCGGTTTAAACTGTATAAAACCGGATTGAACGGGCTTAAACCGGTTTAAACCGGATAAAACCAGATTGAACCGGTTTAAACTGGATAAAACCGGATTGAACGGGCTTAAACCGGTTTAAACCGTATAAAACCGGATTGAACCGGTTCAAAAAGGTTTAAACTGGATAAAACCGGATTGAACCGGTTTAAACTGGTTTCAACCGGATAGAACCGGATATAACCGGTTTAAACTGGATAAAACCGGAATGAACCGGCTTAAACAGGTCTAAACCGGATAAAACCCGATTGAACAGGCTTAAACTGGTATAAACAGCATAGAACCGGTTTAAACCGGATAAAACCGGATTGAACCGTTTTAAACCGGTTTAAACCGGATAAAACCAGACTGAACCGGTTTAAACCGGATAAAACTGGATTGAACCAGTTTAAACCGTTTTCAACTGTATAGAAACGGATAGAACCGGTTTCAACCGGATAAAACAGTCTTGAACCGGCTTAAACTGGTTTAAACCGGATTGAACCGTTTCAAACTGGTTTAAACCGGATTAAACCGTATTGAACCGGTTCAAACCGGTTTAAACCTGATAAAACCGGAATGAACTGGTTTAAACCGGTTTAAAACGGATCGAACCGGATAGAAACGGTTTAAACCGGATAAAACCGGATTGAATTGGATTAAACCGGTTTAAAACGTATAAAACCGGTTTAAACTGGATAAAACCGGATTGAACCAGCTTAAACCGGTTTAAACCGGATAAAACTGGGTTGAATCGGTTTAAACTGGATGAAATCGGATTGAACAGGTTTAAACCTGTTTAAACCGTATAGAACCGGGTAAAACCGGTTGAAACCGGATAAAACCGGATTGATCCGGTTTAAACCGGTTTAAACTGGATAAAACCGGAGTGAACCGGTTTAAATCGGTTTAAAGCAGATAAAACCGAATTGAAACGGATTAAACCAGTTTATACTGGATAAACCGGATTGAATCGGTTAAAACCGGTTTAAACCGGATAAAACCAGATTGAACCGGTTTAAACCGGATCAAACCGGATTGAACCGTATTAAACCGGTTTTAAACGGATAAAACCGGAATGAACCGGTTTAAACCGGATAAAACCGGATTGAACCGTTTCAAACCGGTTTTAACCAGATAAAACCGGAATGAACCGGTTTAAACGGGTTTCAACCGGATAGAACCGGATAGAACCGGTTTAAACTGGATAAAACCGGATTGAACCGGCTTAAACCGGTTTAAAGCGTATAAAATCGGATTGAACTGGTTTAAACCGGATAAAACCGGATTGAACCGGTTTAAACTGGTTTCAACAGGATAGAACTGGATAGAACCGGTTTAAACCGGATAAAACCGGATTGAAGCGGTTTAAACCGGTTAAAACCGGATAAAACCAGATTGAAACGGTTTAAACCGGATTGAACCGGCTTAAACCGGATAAAACCGGAATGAACTGGTTTAAACTGGTTTAAACCGGAAAAAACGGATTGAACCGGTTTAAACTGGATAAAACAGGATAGAACCGGTTTAATCCGGATAAACCAGATAAAAACCGATTGAACCGGTTTAAACCGGTTTAAACCGGATAAAACCAGATTGAAGCGGTTTAAACCGGTTTAAACCGGATAGAACCGGTTTAAACCGGATAAAACCGGATTGAACCAGTTTAAACCGGTTTAAAGCGGATAAAACCGGATTGATCCGGTTTAAACCGGATAAAAACGGATTGAACCGGTTTAAACCGGCTTAAACCAGATAGAACCGGATAGAACTGGTTTATACCGGATAGAACCGGATAGAACCGGTTTAAACTGGTTTCAACCGGAGAGAACCGGATAGAACCGGTTTAAACTGGATAAAACCGGATTGAACCTGTTTAAACCGGTTTAAACTGGAGAAAACCGGATTGAAGAGGTTTAAACCGGATAAAACCGGATTGACCCGGTTTAAACCGGTTTAAACAGGATAAAACCGGATTGAACCGGTTCAAACCCGTTTAAACCGGATAAAACCAAATTGAACCAGTTTAAAACGGATAAAATCAGATTGAACTTGTTTAAAACGTATAAAACCGGATTGAACCAGTTTAAACCCTTTTAAACCAGATGGAAACGAATAGAACCGGTTGAAACTGGATAAAACCGGATTGATCCGGTTCAAACCGGATAGAACCGGATAGAACCGGTTTAAACCGGATAAAACCGGATTGAACCGGATCAAACCGGATAGAACCGGATAGAACCCGTTTAAACCGGATAAAAACGGATTGAAACGGTTTAAACCGGATAAAACCGGATTGAACCGTTTCAAACCAGTTTTAAACGGATAAAACCGGAATGAACCGGTTTAAACCGGATAAAACCGGATTGAACCGTTTCAAACCGGTTTTAAACGGATAAAACCGGAATGAACCGGTTTAAAATAGATAAAACCGGATTGAACCGTCTTGAACCAGTTTAAACCGGATAAAACCGGATTGAACCGGTTTAAACCGGTTTAAACCGGATAAAACCGGATTGAACTTGTATAAAACGGATAAAAGCGGATTGAACCGGTTTAAACCGGTTTCAACCGGATAGAACTGGATAGAACCAGTTTAAACCGGATAAAACCGGATTGAAGCATTTTAAACCAGTTTAAACCGGATAAAATCGGATTGAACCGGTTCAAACCGGTTTAAACCGGATAGAACAGGTTTAAACCGGATAAAAACAGATTGAACCGGTTTAAACCGGATAAAACCGGAATGAACTGTTTTAAACCGGTTTAAAAAGGATAGAACCGGTTTAAACCGGATAAAACCGGATTGAACCAGTTTAAAACGGTTTAAACCAGATAGAAATGGATAGAACTGGTTTAAACTGGATAAAACCGGATTGAACCGGTTTGAACTGGTCTAAACCAGATAAAACCGGATTGAACTGGTTTCAACCGGTTTAAACCGGATAAAACCAGATTGAACCGGTTTAAACCGGATAAAACCGGATTGAACCAGCTTAAACCGGTTTAAACCGGATAAAACCGGATTGAACCGGTTTAAACTGGTTTCAACCGGATAGAACCGGATAGAACCGGTTTAAACTGTATAAAACCGGATTGAACGGGCTTAAACCGGTTTAAACCGGATAAAACCAGATTGAACCGGTTTAAACTGGATAAAACCGGATTGAACGGGCTTAAACCGGTTTAAACCG
Organism: Cynocephalus volans; assembly: GCF_027409185.1. Taxonomy (NCBI): domain Eukaryota; kingdom Metazoa; phylum Chordata; class Mammalia; order Dermoptera; family Cynocephalidae; genus Cynocephalus; species Cynocephalus volans. Next base: position 169,516 of record NW_026902422.1, on the reverse strand, counting down.
TATAAAACCGGATTGAACCGGTTCAAAAAGGTTTAAACTGGATAAAACCGGATTGAACCGGTTTAAACTGGTTTCAACCGGATAGAACCGGATATAACCGGTTTAAACTGGATAAAACCGGAATGAACCGGCTTAAACAGGTCTAAACCGGATAAAACCCGATTGAACAGGCTTAAACTGGTATAAACAGCATAGAACCGGTTTAAACCGGATAAAACCGGATTGAACCGTTTTAAACCGGTTTAAACCGGATAAAACCAGACTGAACCGGTTTAAACCGGATAAAACTGGATTGAACCAGTTTAAACCGGTTTCAACTGTATAGAAACGGATAGAACCGGTTTCAACCGGATAAAACAGTCTTGAACCGGCTTAAACTGGTTTAAACCGGATTGAACCGTTTCAAACTGGTTTAAACCGGATTAAACCGTATTGAACCGGTTCAAACCGGTTTAAACCTGATAATACCGGAATGAACTGGTTTAAACCGGTTTAAAACGGATCGAACCGGATAGAAACGGTTTAAACCGGATAAAACCGGATTGAATTGGATTAAACCGGTTTAAAACGTATAAAACCGGTTTAAACTGGATAAAACCGGATTGAACCAGCTTAAACCGGTTTAAACCGGATAAAACTGGGTTGAATCGGTTTAAACTGGATGAAATCGGATTGAACAGGTTTAAACCTGTTTAAACCGTATAGAACCGGGTAAAACCGGTTGAAACCGGATAAAACCGGATTGATCCGGTTTAAACCGGTTTAAACTGGATAAAACCGGAGTGAACCGGTTTAAATCGGTTTAAAGCAGATAAAACCGAATTGAAACGGATTAAACCAGTTTATACTGGATAAACCGGATTGAATCGGTTAAAACCGGTTTAAACCGGATAAAACCAGATTGAACCGGTTTAAACCGGATCAAACCGGATTGAACCGTATTAAACCGGTTTTAAACGGATAAAACCGGAATGAACCGGTTTAAACCGGATAAAACCGGATTGAACCGTTTCAAACCGGTTTTAACCAGATAAAACCGGAATGAACCAGTTTAAACGGGTTTCAACCGGATAGAACCGGATAGAACCGGTTTAAACTGGATAAAACCGGATTGAACCGGCTTAAACCGGTTTAAAGCGTATAAAATCGGATTGAACTGGTTTAAACCGGATAAAACCGGATTGAACCGGTTTAAACTGGTTTCAACAGGATAGAACTGGATAGAACCGGTTTAAACCGGATAAAACCGGATTGAAGCGGTTTAAACCGGTTAACACCGGATAAAACCAGATTGAAACGGTTTAAACCGGATTGAACCGGCTTAAACCGGATAAAACCGGAATGAACTGGTTTAAACTGGTTTAAACCGGAAAAAACGGATTGAACCGGTTTAAACTGGATAAAACAGGATAGAACCGGTTTAATCCGGATAAACCAGATAAAAACCGATTGAACCGGTTTAAACCGGTTTAAACCGGATAAAACCAGATTGAAGCGGTTTAAACCGGTTTAAACCGGATAGAACCGGTTTAAACCGGATAAAACCGGATTGAACCAGTTTAAACCGGTTTAAAGCGGATAAAACCGGATTGATCCGGTTTAAACCGGATAAAAACGGATTGAACCGGTTTAAACCGGCTTAAACCAGATAGAACCGGATAGAACTGGTTTATACCGGATAGAACCGGATAGAACCGGTTTAAACTGGTTTCAACCGGAGAGAACCGGATAGAACCGGTTTAAACTGGATAAAACCGGATTGAACCTGTTTAAACCGGTTTAAACTGGAGAAAACCGGATTGAAGAGGTTTAAACCGGATAAAACCGGATTGACCCGGTTTAAACCGGTTTAAACAGGATAAAACCGGATTGAACCGGTTCAAACCCGTTTAAACCGGATAAAACCAAATTGAACCAGTTTAAAACGGATAAAATCAGATTGAACTTGTTTAAAACGTATAAAACCGGATTGAACCAGTTTAAACCCTTTTAAACCAGATGGAAACGAATAGAACCGGTTGAAACTGGATAAAACCGGATTGATCCGGTTCAAACCGGATAGAACCGGATAGAACCGGTTTAAACCGGATAAAACCGGATTGAACCGGATCAAACCGGATAGAACCGGATAGAACCCGTTTAAACCGGATGAAAACGGATTGAAACGGTTTAAACCGGATAAAACCGGATTGAACCGTTTCAAACCAGTTTTAAACGGATAAAACCGGAATGAACCGGTTTAAACCGGATAAAACCGGATTGAACCGTTTCAAACCGGTTTTAACCAGATAAAACCGGAATGAACCAGTTTAAACGGGTTTCAACCGGATAGAACCGGATAGAACCGGTTTAAACTGGATAAAACCGGATTGAACCGGCTTAAACCGGTTTAAAGCGTATAAAATCGGATTGAACTGGTTTAAACCGGATAAAACCGGATTGAACCGGTTTAAACTGGTTTCAACAGGATAGAACTGGATAGAACCGGTTTAAACCGGATAAAACCGGATTGAAGCGGTTTAAACCGGTTAACACCGGATAAAACCAGATTGAAACGGTTTAAACCGGATTGAACCGGCTTAAACCGGATAAAACCGGAATGAACTGGTTTAAACTGGTTTAAACCGGAAAAAACGGATTGAACCGGTTTAAACTGGATAAAACAGGATAGAACCGGTTTAATCCGGATAAACCAGATAAAAACCGATTGAACCGGTTTAAACCGGTTTAAACCGGATAAAACCAGATTGAAGCGGTTTAAACCGGTTTAAACCGGATAGAACCGGTTTAAACCGGATAAAACCGGATTGAACCAGTTTAAACCGGTTTAAAGCGGATAAAACCGGATTGATCCGGTTTAAACCGGATAAAAACGGATTGAACCGGTTTAAACCGGCTTAAACCAGATAGAACCGGATAGAACTGGTTTATACCGGATAGAACCGGATAGAACCGGTTTAAACTGGTTTCAACCGGAGAGAACCGGATAGAACCGGTTTAAACTGGATAAAACCGGATTGAACCTGTTTAAACCGGTTTAAACTGGAGAAAACCGGATTGAAGAGGTTTAAACCGGATAAAACCGGATTGACCCGGTTTAAACCGGTTTAAACAGGATAAAACCGGATTGAACCGGTTCAAACCCGTTTAAACCGGATAAAACCAAATTGAACCAGTTTAAAACGGATAAAATCAGATTGAACTTGTTTAAAACGTATAAAACCGGATTGAACCAGTTTAAACCCTTTTAAACCAGATGGAAACGAATAGAACCGGTTGAAACTGGATAAAACCGGATTGATCCGGTTCAAACCGGATAGAACCGGATAGAACCGGTTTAAACCGGATAAAACCGGATTGAACCGGATCAAACCGGATAGAACCGGATAGAACCCGTTTAAACCGGATGAAAACGGATTGAAACGGTTTAAACCGGATAAAACCGGATTGAACCGTTTCAAACCAGTTTTAAACGGATAAAACCGGAATGAACCGGTTTAAACCGGATAAAACCGGATTGAACCGTTTCAAACCGGTTTTAAACGGATAAAACCGGAATGAACCGGTTTAAAATAGATAAAACCGGATTGAACCGTCTTGAACCAGTTTAAACCGGATAAAACCGGATTGAACCGGTTTAAACCGGTTTAAACCGGATAAAACCGGATTGAACTTGTTTAAAACGGATAAAAGCGGATTGAACCGGTTTAAACCGGTTTCAACCGGATAGAACTGGATAGAACCAGTTTAAACCGGATAAAACCGGATTGAAGCGGTTTAAACCGGTTTAAACCGGAAAAAATCGGATTGAACTGGTTCAAACCGGTTTAAACTGGATAGAACAGGTTTAAACCGGATAAAAACAGATTGAACCGGTTTAAACCAGATAGAAATGGATAGAACTGGTTTAAACTGGATAAAACCGGATTGAATCGGTTTGAACTGGTCTAAACCAGATAAAACCGGATTGAACTGGTTTCAACCGGTTTAAACCGGATAAAACAAGATTGAACCGGTTTAAACTGGATAAAACCGGATTGAACCGGCTTAAACCGGATTGAACCGGCTTAAACCGGATAAAACCGGACTGAACTGGTTTAAACCGATTTAAACCGGAAAAAACGGATTGAACCGGTTTAAACTGGATAAAACCAGATTGAACCGGCTTAAACCTGTTTAAACTGGATAGAACCGGTTTAAACCGGTATCCGGTTTAAACCGGATAAAACAGGCATGAACCGGCTCAAACCGGTTTAAACCGGATAGAACCGGTTGAAACCCGTTTAAACCGGATAAAACCAGATTGAACCGGTTTAAACCGGATTGAAGCGGTTTAAACCGGTTTAAACCGGATAAAACCAGATTGAACCGGTTTAAACAGGTTTACACCAGATAGAACCGGATAGAACCGGTTTAAACCGGATAGAACCGGATAGAACCGGTTTAAACCGGATAAAACCGGATTGATCCGGTTTAAACCGGTTTAAAGCGGATAAAACCGGATTGAACTGGTTTAAACCGGATAAAATCGGATTGAACCGGTTTAAACCGGTTTCAACCGGATAGAACCGGATAGAACCGGTTTAAACTGGATAAAACCGGATTGAAACAGTCTAAACCGGTTTAAACTGGAGAAAACCGAATTGAATAGGTTTAAACTGGATAAAACCGGATTGACCCAGTTTAAACTGGTTTAAACCGGATAAAACCGGATTGAACCGGTTGAAACCGGTTTAAACCGGATAAAACCGGATTGAACCGGTTCAAACCGGTTTAAACCGGATAAAACCAAATTGAAACAGTTTAAACCGGATAAAATCAGATTGAACCGGTTTAAAACGGATAAAACCGATTGAACTGGTTTAATCCAGTTAAAACAGGATAGAACAGGATAGAACCAGTTTAATCCGATTTAAAAAGGATAGAACCGGATAGAACCGGTCTAAACGAGATAAAACCGGATTGAACCGGTTCAAACTGGTTTAAACCAGATAAAACCGGATTAAACCGTTTTAAAGGGCTTTAAACGGATAAAACCAGATTGAACCAGTTTAAGCCGATTAAAACCGGATTGAACTGGTTTAAACCGGTCTAAACCGGATAAAACCGGTTTAAACCGGATAGAACCAGATTGAACCGGTTTAAACCACATAAAACCGGATTGAACCGGTTCAAACCGGTTTAAACCGGATAAAACCGGAGTGAACTTGTTTAAACCAGATAAAAACGGATTGAACCGGTTTAAACCGGATAAAACCGGATTGAACCGTTTCAAAACGGTTTTAAACGGATAAAACCGGAATGAACCGGTTTAAAGCGGATAAAACCGGATTGAACCGTTTCAAACCGGTTTTAAACGGATAAAAACGGAATGAACCGGTTTAAACCGGATAAAACCGGATTGAACCGTTTCAAACCGGTTTTAACCAGATAAAACCGGAATGAACCGGTTTAAACGGGTTTCAACCGGATAGAACCGGATAGAACCGGTTTAAACTGGATAAAACCGGATTGAACCGGCTTAAAATGGTTTAAACCGTATAAAACCGGATTGAACCGGTTCAAACCGGATAGAACCGGATAGAACCGGTTTAAACCGGATAAAACCGGATTGAAACGGTTTAAACCGGTTTAAACCGGATAAAATCGGATTGAACTGGTTTAAACCGGATAAAACCGGATTGAACCGGTTTAAACTGGTTTCAACAGGATAGAACTGGATAGAACCGGTTTAAACCGGATAAAACCGGATTGAAGCGGTTTAAACCGGTTAAAACCGGATAAAACCAGATTGAAACGGTTTAAACCGGATTGAACCGGCTTAAACCGGATAAAACCGGAATGAACTGGTTTAAACTGGTTTAAACCGGAAAAAACGGATTGAACCGGTTTAAACTGGATAAAACAGGATAGAACCGGTTTAATCCGGATTAAACCAGATAAAAACCGATTGAACCGGTTTAAACCGGTTTAAACCGGATAAAACCGGATTGAAGCGGTTTAAACCGGTTTAAACCGGATAGAACCGGTTTAAACCGGATAAAACCGGATTGAACCAGTTTAAACTGGTTTAAACCGGATAAAACCGGATGGATCCGGTTTAAACCGGATAAAAACGGATTGAACCGGTTTAAACCGGCTTAAACCAGATAGAACCGGATAGAACCGGTTTAAACCGGATAGAACCGGATAGAACCGGTTTAAACCGGATAAAACCGGATTGAACCGGTTTAAACCGGTTTAAAGTGGATAAAACCGGATTGAACTGGTTTAAACCGGATAAAACCGGATTGAACCAGTTTAAACTGGTTTCAACCGGAGAGAACCGGATAGAACCGGTTTAAACTGGATAAAACCGGATTGAACCTGATTAAACCGGTTTAAACTGGAGAAAACCGGATTGAAGAGGTTTAAACCGGATATAACCGGATTGACCCGGTTTAAACCGGTTTAAACCGGATAAAACCGGATTGAACCGGTTCAAACCCGTTTAAACCGGATAAAGCCAAATTGAACCAGTTTAAAACGGATAAAATCAGATTGAACTTGTTTAAAACGTATAAAACCGGATTGAACCAGTTTAAACTCTTTTAAACCAGATGGAAACGAATAGAACCGGTTGAAACTGGATAAAACCGGATTGATCCGGTTCAAACCGGATAGAACCGGATAGAACCGGTTTAAACCGGATAAAACCGGATTGAACCGGATCAAACCGGATAGAACCGGATAGAACCCGTTTAAACCGGATAAAAACGGATTGAAACGGTTTAAACCGGATAAAACAGGATTGAACCGTTTCAAACCGGTTTTAAACGGATAAAAACGTAATGAACCGGTTTAAACCGGATAAAACCGGATTGAACCGTTTGAAACCGGTTTTAAACGGATAAAACCGGAATGAACCGGTTTAAACTAGATAAAACCGGATTGAACCGGCTTAAACCGGTTTAAACCGGATAAAACCGGATTGAACTTGTTTAAAACGGATAAAACCGGATTGAACCGGTTTAAACCGGTTTCAACCGGATAGAACTGGATAGAACCAGTTTAAACCGGATAAAACCGGATTGAAGCGGTTTAAACCGGTTTAAACCGGATAAAATCGGATTGAACCACTTCAAACCGGTTTAAACCGGATAGAACAGGTTTAAACCGGATAAAAACAGATTGAACCGGTTTAAACCGGATAAAACCGGAATGAACTGTTTTAAACCGGTTTAAAACGGATAGAACCGGTTTAAACCGGATAAAACCGGATTGAACCAGTTTAAACCGGTTTAAACCAGATAGAAATGGATAGAACTGGTTTAAACTGGATAAAACCGGATTGAACCGGTTTGAACTGGTCTAAACCAGATAAAACCGGATTGAACTGGTTTCAACCGGTTTAAACCGGATAAAACAAGATTGAACCGGTTGAAACCGGATAAAACCGGATTGAACCAGCTTAAACCGGTTTAAACCGGATAAAACCGGATTGAACCGGTTTAAACTGGTTTCAACCGGATAGAACCGGATAGAACCGGTTTAAACTGGATAAAACCGGATTGAACCGGCTTAAGCCGGTTTAAACCGGATAAAACCAGATTGAACCGGTTTAAACTGGATAAAACCGGATTGAACGGGCTTAAACCGGTTTAAACCGGATAAAACCGGATTGAACAGGTTCAAAAAGGTTTAAACTGGATAAAACCGGATTGAACCGGTTTAAACTGGTTTCAACCGGATAGAACCGGATATAACCGGTTTAAACTGGATAAAACCGGAATGAACCGGCTTAAACAGGTCTAAACCGGATAAAACCCGATTGAACAGGCTTAAACTGGTATAAACAGCATAGAACCGGTTTAAACCGGATAAAACCGGATTGAACCGTTTTAAACCGGTTTAAACCGGATAAAACCAGACTGAACCGGTTTAAACCAGATAAAACCGGATTGAACCAGTTTAAACCGGTTTCAACTGTATAGAAACGGATAGAACCGGTTTCAACCGGATAAAACAGGATTGAACCGGCTTAAACTGGTTTAAACTGGATTGAACCGTTTCAAACTGGTTTAAACCGGATTAAACCGTATTGAACTGGTTCAAACCGGTTTAAACCTGATAAAACCGAATGAACTGGTTTAAACCGGTTTAAAACGGATAGAACCGGATAGAAACGGTTTAAACCGGATAAAACCGGATTGAACTGGATTAAACAGGTTTAAAACGGATAAAACCGGTTTAAACTGGATAAAACCGGATTGAACCAGCTTAAACCGGTTTAAACCGCATAAAACTGGGTTGAATCGGTTTAAACCGGATGAAATCGGATTGAACAGGTTTAAACCTGTTTAAACCGTATAGACCCGGGTAAAACCGGTTGAAACCGGATAAAACCGGATTGATCCGGTTTAAACCGGTTTAAACTGGATAAAACCGGAGTGAACCGGTTTAAATCGGTTTAAAGCAGATAAAACCGAATTGAAACGGATGAAACCAGTTTATACTGGATAAACCGGATTGAATCGGTTAAAACTGGTTTAAACCGGATAAAACCAGACTGAACCGGTTTAAACCGGATCAAACCGGATTGAACCGTATTAAACAGGTTTCAACCGGATAGAACCGGATAGAACCGGTTTAAACCGGATAAAACCGGATTGAAGCAGTTTAAACTGGTTCAAACCGGATAAAACCAGATTGAAACGGTTTCAACCGGATTGAACCGGCTTAAACCGGATAAAACCGGACTGAACTGGTTTAAACCGATTTAAACCGGAAAAAAAGGATTGAACCGGTTTAAACTGGAGAAAACCGGATTGAACCGGCTTAAACCTGTTTAAACTGGATAGAACAGGTTTAAACCGGTATCCGGTTTAAACCGGATAAAACAGACATGAACCGGCTCAAACCGGTTTAAACCGGATAGATCCGGTTGAAACCCGTATAAACCGGATAAAACCGGATTGAACCGGTTTAAACCGGTTTAAACCAGATAAAACCGGATTGAAGCGGCTTAAACCGGTTTAAACCGGATAGAACCGGTTTAAACCGGATAGAATCCGTTTAAACCAGATAAAACCGGATTGAACCAGTTTAAACCGGTTTAAACCGGATAAAACCGGATTGAACCGGTTTAAACCGGTTTACACCAGATAGAACCGGATAGAAACGGTTTAAACCGGATAGAACCGGATAGAACCGGTTTAAACCGGATAAAACCGGATTGAACCGGTTTAAACCGGTTTAAAGCGGATAAAACCGGATTGAACTGGTTTAAACCGGATAAAACCGGATTGAACCGGTTTAAACCGGTTTCAACCGGATAGAACTGGATAGAACCGGTTTAAACTGGATAAAACCGGATTGAAACAGTCTAAACCGGTTTAAACTGGAGAAAACCGGATTGAATAGGTTTAAACTGAATAAAACCGGATTGACCCAGTTTAAACTGGTTTAAACCGGATAAAACCGGATTGAACCGGTTCAAACCGGTTTAAACCGGATAAAACCAAATTGAAACAGTTTAAACCGGATAAAATCAGATTGAACCGGTTAAAAACGGATAAAACCGGATTGAACCAGTTGAAACCCGTTTAAACCAGATGGAAACGGATAGAACCGGTTTAAACCGGATAAAACCGATTGAACTGGTTTAATCCAGTTAAAACAGGATAGAACAGGATAGAACCAGTTTAATCCGATTTAAAAAGATAGAACCGGATAGAACCGGTCTAAACGAGATAAAACCGGATTGAACCGGTTCAAACTGGTTTAAACCAGATAAAACCGGATTAAACCGTTTTAAAGCGCTTTAAACCGGATAAAACCAGATTGTACCAGTTTAAGCCGATTAAAAACGGATTGAACTGGTTTAAACCGGTCTAAACCGGATAAAACCGGTTTAAACCGGATAGAACCAGATTGAACCGGTTTAAACCACATAAAACCGGATTGAACCGGTTCAAACTGGTTTAAACCGGATAAAACCGGAGTGAACTTGTTTAAACCGGATAAAAACGGATTGAACCGGTTTAAACCGGATAAAACCGGATTGAACCGTTTCAAAACGGTTTTAAACGGATAAAACCGGAATGAACCGGTTTAAAGCGGATAAAACCGGATTGAACCGTTTCAAACCGGTTTTAAATGGATAAAACCGGAATGAACCGGTTTAAACCGGATAAAACCGGATTGAACCGTTTCAAACCGGTTTTAACCAGATAAAACGGGAATGAACCGGTTTAAACTGGTTTCAACCGGATAGAACCGGATAGAACCGGTTTAAACCGGATAAAACCGGATTGAACCGTTTTAAACCGGTTTAAACCGGATAAAACCAGACTGAACCGGTTTAAACTGGATAAAACCGGATTGAACCGGTTTAAACCGGTTTCAACTGTATAGAACCGGATAGAACCGGTTGAAACCGGATAAAACAGGATTGAACTGGTTTAAACTGGATAAAACCGGATTGAAACGGTTTAAAGTGGTTTCAAACGGATAGAACCGGATAGAACCGGTTTAAACTGGATAAAACTGGATTGAACTGGCTTAAACCGGTTTAAACCGGATTAAACCGGATTGAACCGGTTCAAACCGGTTTAAACCTGATAAAACCGGAATGAAGTGGTTTAAACCGGTTTAAAACGGATAGAACCGGATAGAAATGGTTTAAACCGGATAAAACCGGATTGATCTGGATTAAACCGGTTTAAAACGGATAAAACCGGTTTAAACGGGATAAAACCGGATTGAACCAGCTTAAACCGGTTTAAACCGGATAAAACTGGGTTGAATCAGTTTAAACCGGATGAAATCGGATTGAACAGGTTTAAACCTGTTTAAACCGTATAGAACCGGGTAAAACCGGTTGAAACCGGATAAAACCGGATTGATCCGGTTTAAACCGGTTTAAATTGGATAAAACCGGACTGAACCGGTTTAAATCGGTTTAAAGCAGATAAAACCGGATTGAAACGGATTAAACCAGTTTATACTGGATAAACCGGATTGAATCGGTTAAAACCGGTTTAAACCGGATAAAAACAGATTGTACCGGTTTAAACCGGATCAAACCGGATTGAACCGTATTAAACCGGTTTCAACCGGATAGAACCGGATAGAACCGGTTTAAACCGGATAAAACCGGATTGAAGCGGTTTAAACCGGTTCAAACCGGATAAAACCAGATTGAAACGGTTTAAACCAGATTGAACCGGCTTAAACCGGATAAAACCGGAATGAACTGGTTTAACCCGATTTAAACCAGAAAAACGGATTGAACCGGTTTAAACTGGATAAAACCGGATTGAACCGGCTTAAACCTGTTTAAACTGGATAGAACCGGTTTAAACCGGTATCCGGTTTAAACCGGATAAAACAGGCATGAACCGGCTCAAACCGGTTTAAACCGGATAGAACCGGTTGAAACCCGTTTAAACCGGATAAAACCGGATTGAACCGGTTTAAACCGGTTTAAACCGGATAAAACCGGATTGAAGCGGTTTAAACCGGTTTAAACCGGATAGAACCGGTTTAAACCGGATAGAATCCGTTTAAACCGGATAAAACCGGATTGAACCAGATTAAACCGGTTTAAACCGGATAAAACCGGATTTAACCGGTTTAAACCGGTTTACACCAGATAGAACTGGATAGAACCTGTTTAAACCAGATAGAACTGGATAGAACCGGTTTAAACCGGATAAAACCGGATTGTACCGGTTTAAACCGGTTTAAATTGGATAAAACCGGATTGAACTGGTTTAAACCGGATAAAACCGGATTGAAGCGGTTTAAACCGGTTTAAACCGGATAAAATCGGATTCAACCAGTTCAAACCGGTTTAAACCGGATAGAACAGGTTTAAACCGGATAAAAACAGATTGAACCGGTTTAAACCGGATAAAACCGGAATGAACTGTTTTAAACCGGTTTAAAACGGATAGAACCGGTTTAAACCGGATAAAACCGGATTGAACCAGTTTAAACCGGTTTAAACCAGGTAGAAATGGATAGAACTGGTTTAAACTGGATAAAACCGGATTGAACCGGTTTGAACTGGTCTAAACCAGATAAAACCGGATTGAACTGGTTTCAACCGGTTTAAACCGGATAAAACAAGATTGAACCGGTTGAAACTGGATAAAACCGGATTGAACCAGCTTAAACCGGTTTAAACCGGATAAAACCGGATTGAACCGGTTTAAACTGGTTTCAACCGGATAGAACCGGATAGAACCGGTTTAAACTGGATAAAACCGGATTGAACCGGCTTAAACCGGTTTAAACCGGATAAAACCAGATTGAACCGGTTTAAACTGGATAAAACCGGATTGAACGGGCTTAAACCGGTTTAAACCGGATAAAACCGGATTGAACAGGTTCAAAAAGTTTAAACTGGATAAAACCGGATTGAACCGGTTTAAACTGGTTTCAACCGGATAGAACCGGATATAACCGGTTTAAACTGGATAAAACCGGAATGAACCGGTTTAAACCAGATAAAACCGGATTGAACCAGTTTAAACCGGTTTCAACTGTATAGAAACGGATAGAACCAGTTTCAACCGGACAAAACAGGATTGAACCGGCTTAAACTGGTTTAAACTGGATTGAACCGTTTCAAACTGGTTTAAACCGGATTAAACCGTATTGAACCGGTTCAAACCGGTTTAAACCTGATAAAACCGGAATGAACTGGTTTAAACCGGTTTAAAACGGATAGAACCGGATAGAAACGGTTTAAACCGGATAAAACCGGATTGAACTGGATTAAACAGGTTTAAAACGGATAAAACCGGTTTAAACTGGATAAAACCGGATTGAACCAGCTTAAACCGGTTTAAACCGCATAAAACTGGGTTGAATCGGTTTAAACCGGATGAAATCGGATTGAACAGGTTTAAACCAGTTTAAACCGTATAGACCCGGGTAAAACCGGTTGAAACCGGATAAAACCGGATTGATCCGGTTTAAACCGGTTTAAACTGGATAAAACCGGAGTGAACCGGTTTAAATCGGTTTAAAGCAGATAAAACCGAATTGAAACGGATTAAACCAGTTTATACTGGATAAACCGGATTGAATCGGTTAAAACCGGTTTAAACCGGATAAAACCAGATTGAACCGGTTTAAACCGGATCAAACCGGATTGAACCGTATTAAACAGGTTTCAACCGGATAGAACCGGATAGAACCGGTTTAAACCGGATAAAACCGGATTGAAGCGGTTTAAACTGGTTCAAACCGGATAAAACCAGATTGAAACGGTTTCAACCGGATTGAACCGGCTTAAACCGGATAAAACCGGACTGAACTGGTTTAAACCGATTTAAACCGGAAAAAAAGGATTGAACCGGTTTAAACTGGATAAAACCGGATTGAACCGGCTTAAACCTGTTTAAACTGGATAGAACCGGTTTAAACCGGTATCCGGTTTAAACCGGATAAAACAGGCATGAACCGGCTCAAACCGGTTTAAACCGGATAGATCCGGTTGAAACCCGTTTAAACTGGATAAAACCGGATTGAACCGGTTTAAACCGGTTTAAACCGGATAAAACCGGATTGAAGCGGTTTAAACCGGTTTAAACCGGATAGAACTGGTTTAAACCGGATAGAATCCGTTTAAACCAGATAAAACCGGATTGAACCAGTTTAAACCGGTTTAAACCGGATAAAACCGGATTGAACCGGTTTAAACCGGTTTACACCAGATAGAACCGGATAGAAACGGTTTAAACTGGATAGAACCGGATAGAACCGGTTTAAACCGGATAAAACCGGATTGAACCGGTTTAAACCGGTTTAAAGCGGATAAAACCGGATTGAACTGGTTTAAACCGGATAAAACCGGATTGAACCGGTTTAAACCGGTTTCAACCGGATAGAACTGGATAGAACCGGTTTAAACTGGATAAAACCGGATTGAAACAGTCTAAACCGGTTTAAACTGGAGAAAACCGGATTGAATAGGTTTAAACTGGATAAAACCGGATTGACCCAGTTTAAACTGGTTTAAACCGGATAAAACCGGATTGAACCGGTTCACACCGTTTTAAACCGGATAAAACCAAATTGAAACAGTTTAAACCGGATAAAATCAGATTGAACCGGTTTAAAACGGATAAAACCGGATTGAACCAGTTGAAACCCGTTTAAACCAGATGGAAACGGATAGAACCGGTTTAAACCGGATAAAACCGATTGAACTGGTTTAATCCAGTTAAAACAGGATAGAACAGGATAGAACCAGTTTAATCCGATTTAAAAAGGATAGAACCGGATAGAACCGGTCTAAACGAGATAAAACCGGATTGAACCGGTTCAAACTGGTTTAAACCAGATAAAACCGGATTAAACCGTTTTAAAGCGCTTTAAACTGGATAAAACCAGATTGTACCAGTTTAAGCCGATTAAAACCGGATTGAACTGGTTTAAACCGGTCTAAACCGGATAAAACCGGTTTAAACCGGATAGAACCAGATTGAACCGGTTTAAACCACATAAAACCGGATTGAACCGGTTCAAACCGGTTTAAACCGGATAAAACCGGAGTGAACTTGTTTAAACCGGATAAAAACGGATTGAACCGGTTTAAACCGGATAAAACCGGATTGAAGCGGTTTAAACTGGTTCAAACCGGATAAAACCAGATTGAAACGGTTTCAACCGGATTGAACCGGCTTAAACCGGATAAAACCGGACTGAACTGGTTTAAACCGATTTAAACCGGAAAAAAAGGATTGAACCGGTTTAAACTGGATAAAACCGGATTGAACCGGCTTAAACCTGTTTAAACTGGATAGAACCGGTTTAAACCGGTATCCGGTTTAAACCGGATAAAACAGGCATGAACCGGCTCAAACCGGTTTAAACCGGATAGATCCGGTTGAAACCCGTTTAAACTGGATAAAACCGGATTGAACCGGTTTAAACCGGTTTAAACCGGATAAAACCGGATTGAAGCGGTTTAAACCGGTTTAAACCGGATAGAACTGGTTTAAACCGGATAGAATCCGTTTAAACCAGATAAAACCGGATTGAACCAGTTTAAACCGGTTTAAACCGGATAAAACCGGATTGAACCGGTTTAAACCGGTTTACACCAGATAGAACCGGATAGAAACGGTTTAAACTGGATAGAACCGGATAGAACCGGTTTAAACCGGATAAAACCGGATTGAACCGGTTTAAACCGGTTTAAAGCGGATAAAACCGGATTGAACTGGTTTAAACCGGATAAAACCGGATTGAACCGGTTTAAACCGGTTTCAACCGGATAGAACTGGATAGAACCGGTTTAAACTGGATAAAACCGGATTGAAACAGTCTAAACCGGTTTAAACTGGAGAAAACCGGATTGAATAGGTTTAAACTGGATAAAACCGGATTGACCCAGTTTAAACTGGTTTAAACCGGATAAAACCGGATTGAACCGGTTCACACCGTTTTAAACCGGATAAAACCAAATTGAAACAGTTTAAACCGGATAAAATCAGATTGAACCGGTTTAAAACGGATAAAACCGGATTGAACCAGTTGAAACCCGTTTAAACCAGATGGAAACGGATAGAACCGGTTTAAACCGGATAAAACCGATTGAACTGGTTTAATCCAGTTAAAACAGGATAGAACAGGATAGAACCAGTTTAATCCGATTTAAAAAGGATAGAACCGGATAGAACCGGTCTAAACGAGATAAAACCGGATTGAACCGGTTCAAACTGGTTTAAACCAGATAAAACCGGATTAAACCGTTTTAAAGCGCTTTAAACTGGATAAAACCAGATTGTACCAGTTTAAGCCGATTAAAACCGGATTGAACTGGTTTAAACCGGTCTAAACCGGATAAAACCGGTTTAAACCGGATAGAACCAGATTGAACCGGTTTAAACCACATAAAACCGGATTGAACCGGTTCAAACCGGTTTAAACCGGATAAAACCGGAGTGAACTTGTTTAAACCGGATAAAAACGGATTGAACCGGTTTAAACCGGATAAAACCGGATTGAACCGTTTCAAAACGGTTTTAAACGGATAAAACCGGAATGAACCGGTTTAAAGTGGATAAAACCGGATTGAACCGTTTCAAACCGGTTTTAAATGGATAAAACCGGAATGAACCGGTTTAAACCGGATAAAACCGGATTGAACCGTTTCAAACCGGTTTTAACCAGATAAAACCGGAATGAACCGGTTTAAACTGGTTTCAACCGGATAGAACCGGATAGAACCGGTTTAAACCGGATAAAACCGGATTGAACCGTTTTAAACCGGTTTAAACCGGATAAAACCAGACTGAACCGGTTTAAACTGGATAAAACCGGATTGAACCGGTTTAAACCGGTTTCAACTGTATAGAACCGGATAGAACCGGTTGAAACCGGATAAAACAGGATTGAACTGGTTTAAACTGGATAAAACCGGATTGAAACGGTTTAAAGTGGTTTCAAACGGATAGAACCGGATAGAACCGGTTTAAACTGGATAAAACTGGATTGAACTGGCTTAAACCGGTTTAAACCGGATTAAACCGGATTGAACCGGTTCAAACCGGTTTAAACCTGATAAAACCGGAATGAAGTGGTTTAAACCGGTTTAAAACGGATAGAACCGGATAGAAATGGTTTAAACCGGATAAAACCGGATTGATCTGGATTAAACCGGTTTAAAACGGATAAAACCAGTTTAAACGGGATAAAACCGGATTGAACCAGCTTAAACCGGTTTAAACCGGATAAAACTGGGTTGAATCGGTTTAAACCGGATGAAATCGGATTGAACAGGTTTAAACCTGTTTAAACCGTATAGAACCGGGTAAAACCGGTTGAAACCGGATAAAACCGGATTGATCCGGTTTAAACCGGTTTAAACTGGATAAAACCGGACTGAACCGGTTTAAATCGGTTTAGAGCAGATAAAACCGGATTGAAACGGATTAAACCAGTTTATACTGGATAAACCGGATTGAATCGGTTAAAACCGGTTTAAACCGGATAAAAACAGATTGTACCGGTTTAAACCGGATCAAACCGGATTGAACCGTATTAAACCGGTTTCAACCGGATAGAACCGGATAGAACCGGTTTAAACCGGATAAAACCGGATTGAAGCGGTTTAAACCGGTTCAAACCGGATAAAAACAGATTGAAACGGTTTAAACCAGATTGAACCGGCTTAAACCGGATAAAACCGGAATGAACTGGTTTAACCCGATTTAAACCAGAAAAACGGATTGAACCGGTTTAAACTGGATAAAACCGGATTGAACCGGCTTAAACCTGTTTAAACTGGATAGAACCGGTTTAAACCGGTATCCGGTTTAAACCGGATAAAACAGGCATGAACCGGCTCAAACCGGTTTAAACCGGATAGAACCGGTTGAAACCCGTTTAAACCGGATAAAACCGGATTGAACCGGTTTAAACCGGTTTAAACCGGATAAAACCGGATTGAAGCGGTTTAAACCGGTTTAAACCGGATAGAATCCGTTTAAACCGGATAAAACCGGATTGAAGCGGTTTAAACCGGTTTAAACCGGATAAAATCGGATTCAACCAGTTCAAACCGGTTTAAACCGGATAGAACAGGTTTAAACCGGATAAAAACAGATTGAACCGGTTTAAACCGGATAAAACCGGAATGAACTGTTTTAAACCGGTTTAAAACGGATAGAACCGGTTTAAACCGAATAAAACCGGATTGAACCAGTTTAAAACGGTTTAAACCAGATAGAAATGGATAGAACTGGTTTAAACTGGATAAAACCGGATTGAACCGGTTTGAACTGGTCTAAACCAGATAAAACCGGATTGAACTGGTTTCAACCGGTTTAAACCGGATAAAACAAGATTGAACCGGTTGAAACCGGATAAAACCGGATTGAACCAGCTTAAACCGGTTTAAACCGGATAAAACCGGATTGAACCGGTTTAAACTGGTTTCAACCGGATAGAACCGGATAGAACCGGTTTAAACTGGATAAAACCGGATTGAACCGGCTTAAACCGGTTTAAACCGGATAAAACCAGATTGAACCGGTTTAAACTGGATAAAACCGGATTGAACGGGCTTAAACCGGTTTAAACTGGATAAAACCGGATTGAACAGGTTCAAAAAGGTTTAAACTGGATAAAACCGGATTGAACCGGTTTAAACTGGTTTCAACCGGATAGAACCGGATATAACCGGTTTAAACTGGATAAAACCGGAATGAACCGGTTTAAACCAGATAAAACCGGATTGAACCAGTTTAAACCGGTTTCAACTGTATAGAAACGGATAGAACCGGTTTCAACCGGATAAAACAGGATTGAACCGGCTTAAACTGGTTTAAACTGGATTGAACCGTTTCAAACTGGTTTAAACCGGATTAAACCGTATTGAACCGGTTCAAACCGGTTTAAACCTGATAAAACCGGAATGAACTGGTTTAAACCGGTTTAAAACGGATAGAACCGGATAGAAACGGTTTAAACCGGATAAAACCGGATTGAACTGGATTAAACAGGTTTAAAACGGATAAAACCGGTTTAAACTGGATAAAACCGGATTGAACCAGCTTAAACCGGTTTAAACCGCATAAAACTGGGTTGAATCGGTTTAAACCGGATGAAATCGGATTGAACAGGTTTAAACCTGTTTAAACCGTATAGACCCGGGTAAAACCGGTTGAAACCGGATAAAACCGGATTGATCCGGTTTAAACCGGTTTAAACTGGATAAAACCGGAGTGAACCGGTTTAAATCGGTTTAAAGCAGATAAAACCGAATTGAAACGGATTAAACCAGTTTATACTGGATAAACCGGATTGAATCGGTTAAAACCGGTTTAAACCGGATAAAACCAGATTGAACCGGTTTAAACCGGATCAAACCGGATTGAACCGTATTAAACAGGTTTCAACCGGATAGAACCGGATAGAACCGGTTTAAACCGGATAAAACCGGATTGAAGCGGTTTAAACTGGTTCAAACCGGATAAAACCAGATTGAAACGGTTTCAACCGGATTGAACCGGCTTAAACCGGATAAAACCGGACTGAACTGGTTTAAACCGATTTAAACCGGAAAAAAAGGATTGAACCGGTTTAAACTGAATAAAACCGGATTGAACCGGCTTAAACCTGTTTAAACTGGATAGAACCGGTTTAAACCGGTATCCGGTTTAAACCGGATAAAACAGGCATGAACCGGCTCAAACCGGTTTAAACCGGATAGATCCGGTTGAAACCCGTTTAAACTGGATAAAACCGGATTGAACCGGTTTAAACCGGTTTAAACCGGATAAAACCGGATTGAAGCGGTTTAAACCGGTTTAAACCGGATAGAACCGGTTTAAACCGGATAGAATCCGTTTAAACCAGATAAAACCGGATTGAACCAGTTTAAACCGGTTTAAAACGGATAAAACCGGATTGAACCGGTTTAAACCGGTTTACACCAGATAGAACCGGATAGAAACGGTTTAAACCGGATAGAACCGGATAGAACCGGTTTAAACCGGATAAAACCGGATTGAACCGGTTTAAACCGGTTTAAAGCGGATAAAACCGGATTGAACTGGTTTAAACCGGATAAAACCGGATTGAACCGGTTTAAACCGGTTTAAACTGGAGAAAACCGGATTGAATAGGTTTAAACTGGATAAAACCGGATTGACCCAGTTTAAACTGGTTTAAACCGAATAAAACCGGATTGAACCGGTTCACACCGTTTTAAACCGGATAAAACCAAATTGAAACAGTTTAAACCGGATAAAATCAGATTGAACCGGTTTAAAACGGATAAAACCGGATTGAACCAGTTGAAACCCGTTTAAACCAGATGGAAACGGATAGAACCGGTTTAAACCGGATAAAACCGATTGAACTGGTTTAATCCAGTTAAAACAGGATAGAACAGGATAGAACCAGTTTAATCCGATTTAAAAAGGATAGAACCGGATAGAACCGGTCTAAACGAGATAAAACCGGATTGAACCGGTTCAAACTGGTTTAAACCAGATAAAACCGGATTAAACCGTTTTAAAGCGCTTTAAACCGGATAAAACCAGATTGTACCAGTTTAAGCCGATTAAAACCGGATTGAACTGGTTTAAACCGGTCTAAACCGGATAAAACCGGTTTAAACCGGACAGAACCAGATTGAACCGGTTTAAACCACATAAAACCGGATTGAACCGGTTCAAACCGGTTTAAACCGGATAAAACCGGAGTGAACTTGTTTAAACCGGATAAAAACGGATTGAACCGGTTTAAACCGGATAAAACCGGATTGAACCGTTTCAAAACGGTTTTAAATGGATAAAACCGGAATGAACCGGTTTAAAGTGGATAAAACCGGATTGAACCGTTTCAAACCGGTTTTAACCAGATAAAACCGGAATGAACCGGTTTAAACTGGTTTCAACCGGATAGAACCGGATAGAACCGGTTTAAACCGGATAAATCCGGATTGAACTGTTTTAAACCGGTTTAAACCGGATAAAACCAGACTGAACCGGTTTAAACTGGATAAAACCGGATTGAACCGGTTTAAACCGGTTTCAACTGTATAGAACCGGATAGAACCGGTTGAAACCGGATAAAACAGGATTGAACTGGTTTAAACTGGATAAAACCGGATTGAAACGGTTTAAAGTGGTTTCAAACGGATAGAACCGGATAGAACCGGTTTAAACTGGATAAAACTGGATTGAACTGGCTTAAACCGGTTTAAACCGGATTAAACCGGATTGAACCGGTTCAAACCGGTTTAAACCTGATAAAACCGGAATGAAGTGGTTTAAACCGGTTTAAAACGGATAGAACCGGATAGAAATGGTTTAAACCGGATAAAACCGGATTGATCTGGATTAAACCGGTTTAAAACGGATAAAACCGGTTTAAACGGGATAAAACCGGATTGAACCAGCTTAAACCGGTTTAAACCGGATAAAACTGGGTTGAATCGGTTTAAACCGGATGAAATCGGATTGAACAGGTTTAAACCTGTTTAAACCGTATAGAACCGGGTAAAACCGGTTGAAACCGGATAAAACCGGATTGATCCGGTTTAAACCAGTTTAAACTGGATAAAACCGGACTGAACCGGTTTAAATCGGTTTAAAGCAGATAAAACCGGATTGAAACGGATTAAACCAGTTTATACTGGATAAACCGGATTGAATCGGTTAAAACCGGTTTAAACCGGATAAAAACAGATTGTACCGGTTTAAACCGGATCAAACCGGATTGAACCGTATTAAACCGGTTTCAACCGGATAGAACCGGATAGAACCGGTTTAAACCGGATAAAACCGGATTGAAGCGGTTTAAACCGGTTCAAACCGGATAAAACCAGATTGAAACGGTTTAAACCAGATTGAACCGGCTTAAACCGGATAAAACCGGAATGAACTGGTTTAACCCGATTTAAACCAGAAAAACGGATTGAACCGGTTTAAACTGGATAAAACCGGATTGAACCGGCTTAAACCTGTTTAAACTGGATAGAACCGGTTTAAACCGGTATCCGGTTTAAACCGGATAAAACAGGCATGAACCGGCTCAAACAGGTTTAAACCGAATAGAACCGGTTGAAACCCGTTTAAACCGGATAAAACCGGATTGAACCGGTTTAAACCGGTTTAAACCGGATAAAACCGGATTGAAGCGGTTTAAACCGGTTTAAACCGGATAGAATCCGTTTAAACCGGATAAAACCGGATTGAACCAGATTAAACCGGTTTAAACCGGATAAAACCGGATTTAACCGGTTTAAACCGGTTTTCACCAGATAGAACTGGATAGAACCTGTTTAAACCAGATAGAACTGGATAGAACCGGTTTAAACCGGATAAAACCGGATTGTACCGGTTTAAACCGGTTTAAATTGGATAAAACCGGATTGAACTGGTTTAAACCGGATAAAACCGGATTGAACTGGTTTAAACCGGTTTCAACCGGATAGAACCGGATAGAACCGGTTTAACCCGGATAAAACCGGATTGAAACAGTCTAAACCGGTTTAAACTGGAGAAAACCGGATTGAATAGGTTTAAACTGGATAAAACCGGATTGACCCAGTTTAAACTGGTTTAAACCGGATAAAACCGGATTGAACTGGTTCAAACCGGTTTAAACCGGATAAAACCAAATTGAAACAGTTTAAACCGGATAAAATCAGATTGAACCGGTTTAAAACGGATAATACCAGATTGAACCAGTTGAAAACCGTTTAAACCAGATGGAAACGGATAGAACCGGTTTAAACCGGAAAAAACCGGATTGAACGGGTTTAATCCAGTTAAAACAGGATAAAACAGGATAGAACCAGTTTAATCCGATTAAAAAGGATAGAACCGGATAGAACCGGTCTAAACGAGATAAAACCGGATTGAACCGGTTCAAACTGGTTTAAACCGGATAAAAACGGATTAAACCGTTTTAAAGCGCTTTAAACCGGATAAAACCAGATTGAACCAGTTTAAGCCGATTAAAACCAGATTGAACCGGTTCAAACCGGTTTAAACCGGATATAACAGGAGTGAACTTGTTTAAACCGGATAAAAAAGGATTGAACCGGTTTAAACCGGATAAAACCAGATTGAACCGTTTCAAACAGGTTTTAAACGGATAAAACCGGAATGAACCGGCTTAAAACGGATAAAACCGGATTGAACCGGTTCAAACCGGATAGAACCGGATAGAACCGGTTTAACCGGATAAAACCGGATTGAACCGGTTTAAACCACATAAAACCGGATTGAACCGGTTCATACCGGTTTAAACCGGATAAAACCGGAGTGAACTTGTTTAAACCGGATAAAAACGGATTGAACCGGTTTAAACCGGATAAAACCGGATTGAACCGTTTCAAACCGGTTTTAAACGGATAAAACCGGAATGAACCGGTTTAAACCGGATAAAACCGGATTGAACCGTTTCAAACCGGTTTTAAACGGATAAAACCGGAATGAACCGGTTTAAACTAGATAAAACCGTATTGAACCGGCTTAAACCGGTTTAAACCGGATAAAACCGGATTGAACCGGTTTAAACTGGTTTAAACCGGATAAAACCGGTTTGAACTGGTTTAAAACGGATAAAAACGGATTGAACCGGTTTAAACCGGTTTCAACCGGATAGAACTGGATAGAACCGGTTTAAACCGGATAAAACCGGATTGAAGCGGTTTAAACCGGTTTAAACCGGATAAAATCGGATTGAACCGGTTCAAACCGGTTTAAACCGGATAGAACAGGTTTAAACCGGATAAAAACAGATTGAACCGGTTTAAACCAGATAAAACCGGAATGAACTGTTTTAAACCGGTTTAAAACGGATAGAACTGGTTTAAACCGGATAAAACCGGATTGAACCAGTTTAAACCGGTTTAAACCAGATAGAAATGGATAGAACTGGTTTAAACTGGATAAAACCGGATTGAACCGGTTTGAACTGGTCTAAACCAGATAAAACCGGATTGAACTGGTTTCAACCGGTTTAAACCGGATAAAACAAGATTGAACCGGTTTAAACCGGATAAAACCGGATTGAACCAGCTTAAACCGGTTTAAACCGGATAAAACCGGATTGAACCGGTTTAAACTGGTTTCAACCGGATAGAACCGGATAGAACCGGTGTAAACTGGATAAAACCGGATTGAACCGGCTTAAACCGGTTTAAACCGGATAAAACCAGATTGAACCGGTTTAAACTGGATAAAACCGGATTGAACGGGCTTAAACCGGTTTAAACCGGATAAAACCGGATTGAACCGGTTCAAAAAGGTTTAAACTGGATAAAACCGGATTGAACCGGTTTAAACTGGTTTCAACCGGATAGAACCGGATATAACCGGTTTAAACTGGATAAAACCGGAATGAACCGGCTTAAACAGGTCTAAACCGGATAAAACCCGATTGAACAGGCTTAAACTGGTATAAACAGCATAGAACCGGTTTAAACCGGATAAAACCGGATTGAACCGTTTTAAACCGGTTTAAACCGGATAAAACCAGACTGAACCGGTTTAAACCGGATAAAACCGGATTGAACCAGTTTAAACCGGTTTCAACTGTATAGAAACGGATAGAACCGGTTTCAACCGGATAAAACAGGATTGAACCGGCTTAAACTGGTTTAAACCGGATTGAACCGTTTCAAACTGTTTTAAACCGGATTAAACCGTATTGAACCGGTTCAAACCGGTTTAAACCTGATAAAACCGGAATGAACTGGTTTAAACCGGTTTAAAACGGATAGAACCGGATAGAAACGGTTTAAACCGGATAAAACCGGATTGAACTGGATTAAACCGGTTTAAATCGGATAAAACCGGTTTAAACTGGATAAAACCGGATTGAACCAGCTTAAACCGATTTAAACCGGATAAAACTGGGTTGAATCGGTTTAAACTGGATGAAATCGGATTGAACAGGTTTAAACCTGTTTAAACCGTATAGAACCGGGTAAAACCGGTTGAAACCGGATAAAACCGGATTGATCCGGTTTAAACCGGTTTAAACTGGATAAAACCGGAGTGAACCGGTTTAAATCGGTTTAAAGCAGATAAAACCGAATTGAAACGGATTAAACCAGTTTATACTGGATAAACCGGATTGAATCGGTTAAAACCGGTTTAAACCGGATAAAACCAGATTGAACCGGTTTAAACCGGATCAAACCAGATAGAACCGGTTTATACCGGATAAAACCGGATTGAAGCGGTTTAAACCGGTTCAAACCGGATAAAACCAGATTGAAACGGTTTAAACCGGTTTAAACTGGAGATAACCGGATTGAATAGGTTTAAACTGGATAAAACCGGATTGACCCAGTTTAAACTGGTTTAAACCGGATAAAACCGGATTGAACCGGTTCAAACCGGTTTAAACCGGATAAAACCAAATTGAAACAGTTTAAACCGGATAAAATCAGATTGAACCGGTTTAAAACGGATAAAACCGGATTGAACCAGTTGAAACCCGTTTAAACCAGATGGAAACGGATAGAACCGGTTTAAACCGGATAAAACCGATTGAACTGGTTTAATCCAGTTAAAACAGGATAGAACAGGATAGAACCAGTTTAATCCGATTTAAAAAGGATAGAACCGGATAGAACCGGTCTAAACGAGATAAAACCGGATTGAACCGGTTCAAACTGGTTTAAACCAGATAAAACCGGATTAAACCGTTTTAAAGGGCTTTAAACCGGATAAAACCATATTGAACCAGTTTAAGCCGATTAAAACCGGATTGAACTGGTTTAAACCGGTCTAAACCGGATAAAACCGGTTTAAACCGGATAGAACCAGATTGAACCGGTTTAAACCACATAAAACCTGATTGAACCGGTTCAAACCAGTTTAAACCGGATAAAACCGGAGTGAACTTGTTTAAAACGGATAAAAACGGATTGAACCGGTTTAAACCGGATAAAACCGGATTGAACCGTTTCAAAACGGTTTTAAATGGATAAAACCGGAATGAACCGGTTTAAAGCGGATAAAACCGGATTGAACCGTTTCAAACCGGTTTTAAACGGATAAAACCGGAATGAACCGGTTTAAACTGGATAAAACCGGATTGAACCGTTTCAAACCGGTTTTAAAAAGATAAAACCGGAATGAACCGGTTTAAACGGGTTTCAACCGGATAGAACCGGATAGAACCGGTTTAAATTGGATAAAACCAGAATGAACTGGTTTAAACCGGATAAAACCGGATTGAACCGGATGAAACCGGTTGAAACCGGATATAAACGGATTGAAGCAGTTTAAACCGGTTTAAAACTGATAAAACCGGAATGAACCGGCCTAAACCGGTTTAAACCTGATAGGACCGGTTCAAACTGGATAAAACCAAATTGAACTGGCTTAAACGGGTTTAAACCGGATAGAACAGGTTTAAACCGGATAAAACCGGATTGAACCGGTTTTAACCGGATAAAACCGCATTGAACTGGTTTAAACCAGTTTCAACTGGATAGAACCGGATAGAACCGGTTTAAACTGGATAAAACCGGATTGAACCAGCTTAAACAGGTTTAAACCGGATAAAACCGGATTGAACCGGTTCAAACCGGTTTAAACCGGATAAAACCAGAGTGAACTGGTTTAAACCAGATAAAACCGGATTGAACCGGTTTAAACAGGATAAAACCGGAATCAACTGTTTTAAACCGGTTTAAAACGGATAGAACCGGTTTAAACCGGATAAAACCTGATTGATCCGGTTTATCCTGGTTTCAACCGGATAGAACCGGATAGAACCGGTTTAAACTGGATAAAACCGGATTGAACCGGCTTAAACCGGTTTAAACCGGATAAAACCAGATTGAACCGGTTTAAACTGGATAAAACCGGATTGAACCGGCTTAAACCGGTTTAAACCGGACAAAACCGGATTGAACCGGTTCAAACAGGTTTAAACTGGATAAAACCGGATTGAACCGGTTTAAACTGGTTTCAACCGGATAGAACTGGATAGAACCGGTTTAAACTGGATAAAACCGGAATGAACCGGCTTAAACAGGTCTAAACCGGATAAAACCCGATTGAACAGGCTTAAACTGGTATAAACAGCATAGAACCGGTTTAAACCGGATAAAACCGGATTGAACCGTTTTAAACCGGTTTAAACCGGATAAAACCAGACTGAACCGGTTTAAACCGGATAAAACCGGATTGAACCAGTTTAAACCGTTTTCAACTGTATAGAAACGGATAGAACCGGTTCAAACCGGATAAAACAGGATTGAACTGGCTTAAACTGGTTTAAACCGGATTGAACCGGTTCAAACCGGTTTAAACCTGATAAAACCGGAATGAACTGGATTAAACCGGTTTAAAACGGATAAAACCGGTTTAAACTGGATAAAACCGGATTGAACCAGCTTAAACCGGTTTAAACCGGATAAAACTGGGTTGAATCGGTTTAAACCGGATGAAATCGGATTGAACAGGTTTAAACCTGTTTAAACCGTATAGAACTGGGTAAAACCGGTTGAAACAGGATAAAACCGGATTGATCCGGTTTAAACCGGTTTAAACTGGATAAAACCGGACTGAACCGGTGTAAATCGGTTTAAACCGGATAAAACCGGATTGAACCGGATGAAACCGGTTGAAACCGGATATAAACGGATTGAAGCAGTTTAAACCGGTTTAAAACTGATAAAACCGGAATGAACCGGCCTAAACCGGTTTAAACCTGATAGGACCGGTTTAAACTGGATAAAACCAGATTGAACTGGCTTAAACGGGTTTAAACCGGATAGAACAGGTTTAAACCGGATAAAACCGGATTGAACCGGTTTTAACTGGATAAAACCGCATTGAACTGGTTTAAACCAGTTTCAACTGGATAGAACCGGATAGAACCGGTTTAAACTGGATAAAACCGGATTGAACCAGCTTAAACAGGTTTAAACCGGATAAAACCGGATTGAACCGGTTCAAACCGGTTTAAACCGGATAAAACCAGAGTGAACTGGTTTAAACCAGATAAAACCGGATTGAACCGGTTTAAACAGGATAAAACCGGGATGAACTGGTTTAAACCGGATAAAACCGGACTGAACCAGTTTAAACCAGATAAAACCGGATTGAACCATTTCAAACCGGTTTTAACCTGATAAAACCGGAATGAAACGGTTTAAACCGGATAAAAACGGATTGAACCGGTTTAAACCGGATAAATCCGGATTGAACCGGTTTAAACCGGTTTAAAACGGATAGAAGTGGATAGAAACGGTTTAAACCGGATAAAACCGGATTGAACCGGTGTAAACCGGTTGAAACCGGATAAAAACGGATTGAAAGTTTTTAAACCGGTTTAAACTGGATAAAACTGGAATGAACCGGCTTAAACAGGTCTAACCCGGATAAAACCCGATTGAACAGGCTTAAACTGGTATAAACAGCATAGAACCGGTTTAAACCGGATAAAACCGGATTGAACTGGTTTAAACCGGTTGAAACCGGATAAAACCAGACTGAACCGGTTTAAACCGGATAAAACCGGATTGAACCGGTTTAATACGGTTTCAACCGGATAGAACCGGTTTAAACCGGATAAAACCTGATTGATCCGGTTTAAACCGGTTTCAACTGTATAGAACCGGATAGAACCGGTTTAAACCGGATAAAACAGGATTGAACTGGTTTAAACCGGATAAAACCGGATTGAACCAGTTTAAACTGGTTTCAACTGGATAGAACCGGATAGAACAGGTTTAAACTGGATAAAACCGGATTGAACCGGCTTAAACCGGTTTAAACCAGATAAAACCAGATTGAACCGGCTTAAACCGGTTTAAACCGGATAAAACAGGAATGAACTGTTTTAAACCGGTTTAAAACGGATAGAACCGGTTTAAACCGGATAAAACCTGATTGATCCGGTTTAAACTGGTTTCAACCGGATAGAACCGGATAGAACCGGTTTAAACTGGATAAAACCGGATTGAACCGGCTTAAACCGGTATAAACCGGATAAAACCAGATTGAACCGGTTTAAACTGGATAAAACCGGATTGAACCGGCTTAAACCGGTTTAAACCGGATAAAACCGGATTGAACCGGTTCAAAGAGGTTTAAACTGGATAAAACCGGATTGAACCGGTTTAAACTGGTTTCAACCGGATAGAACTGGATAGAACCGGTTTAAACTGGATAAAACCGGAATGAACCGGCTTAAACAGGTCTAAACCGGATAAAACCCGATTGAACAGGCTTAAACTGGTATAAACAGCATAGAACCTGTTTAAACCGGATAAAACCGGATTGAACCGTTTTAAACCGGTTTAAACCGGATAAAACCAGACTGTACCGGTTTAAACCGGATAAAACCGGATTGAACCAGGTTAAACCGTTTTCAACTGTATAGAAACGGATAGAACCGGTTTAAACTGGATAAAACAGGATTGAACCGGCTTAAACTGGTTTAAACCGGATTGAACCGGTTCAAACCGGTTTAAACCTGATAAAACCGGAATGAACTGGATTAAACCGGTTTAAAACGGATAAAACCGGTTTAAACTGGATAAAACCGGATTGAACCAGCTTAAACCGGTTTAAACCGGATAAAACTGGGTTGAATCGGTTTAAACCGGATGAAATCGGATTGAACAGGTTTAAACCTGTTTAAACCGTATAGAACTGGGTAAAACCGGTTGAAACCGGATAAAACCGGATTGATCCGGTTTAAACCGGTTTAAACTGGATAAAACCGGACTGAACCGGTTTAAATCGGTTTAAAGCAGATAAAACCGGATTGAAACGGATTAAACCAGTTTATACTGGATAAACCGGATTGAATCGGTTAAAACCGGTGTAAACCGGATAAAACCAGATTGAACCGGTTTAAACCGGATCAAACCGGCATGAACCGGCTCAAACCGGTTTAAACTGGATAGAACCGGTTGAAACCCGTTTAAACCGGATAAAACCGGATTGAACCGGTTTAAACCGGTTTAAACCGGATAAAACCGGATTGAAGCGGTTTAAACCGGTTTAAACCGGATAGAACCGGTTTAAACCGGATAGAATCCCTTTAAACCGGATAAAATCGGATTGAAACAGTTTAAACCGGTTTAAACCGGATAAAACCGGATTGAACCGGTTTAAACCGGTTTACACCAGATAGAACCGGATAGAACCGGTTTAAACCGGATAGAACCGGATAGAACCGGTTTAAACCGGATAAAACCGGATTGAACCGCTTTAAACCGGTTTAAAGCGGATAAAACCGGATTGAACTGGTTTAAACCGGATAAAACTGGATTGAACCGGTTTAAACCGGTTTCAACCGGATAGCACCGGATAGAACCGGTTTAAACTGGATAAAACCGGATTGAAACAGTCTAAACCGGTTTAAACTGGAGAAAACCGGATTGAATAGGTTTAAACTGGATAAAACCGGATTGACCCAGTTTAAACTGGTTTAAACCGGATAAAACCGGATTGAACCGGTTCAAACCGGTTTAAACCGGATAAAACCAAATTGAAACAGTTTAAACCGGATAAAATCAGATTGAACCGGTTTAAAACGGATAAAACCGGATTGAACTAGTTGAAACCCGTTTAAACCAGATGGAAACGGATAGAACCGGTTTAAACCGGATAAAACCGGATTGAACTGGTTTAATCCAGTTAAAACAGGATAGAACAGGATAGAACCAGTTTGATCCGATTTAAAAAGGATAGAACCGGATAGAACCGGTCTAAACGAGATAAAACCGGATTGAACCAGTTCAAACTGGTTTAAACCGGATAAAACCGGATTAAACCGTTTTAAAGCGCTTTAAACCGGATAAAACCAGATTGAACCAGTTTAAGCCGATTAAAATCGGATTGAACTGGTTTAAACCGGTTTAAACCGGATAAAACCGGTTTAAACCGGATAGAACCAGATTGAACCGGTTTAAACCACATAAAACTGGATTGAACCGGTTCAAACCGGTTTAAACCGGATAAAACCGGAGTGAACTTGTTTAAACCGGATAAAAACGGATTGAACCGGTTTAAACTGGGTAAAACCAGATTGAACCGTTTCAAAACGGTTTTAAACAGATAAAACCGGAATGAACCGGTTTAAACCGGATAAAACCGGATTGAACCGTTTCAAACCGGTTTCAAACGGATAAAACCGGAATGAACCGGTTTAAACCGGATAAAACCGGATTGAACCGTTTCAAACCGGTTTTAACCGGATAAAACCGGAATGAACCGGTTTAAACTGGTTTAAACCGGATAGAACCGGATAGAACCGGTTTAAACTGGATAAAACCGGATTGAACCGGCTTAAAACGGTTTAAACCGGATAAAACCAGATGAACCGGTTCAAACCGGATAGAACCGGATAGAACCGGTTTAAACCGGATAAAACTGGATTGAACCGGTTTAAACCGGTTTAAACCGGATAAAACCGGATTGAACTGGTTTAAACCGGATAAATCTGGATTGAACCGGTTTAAACTGGTTTCAACCGGATAGAACTGGATAGAACCAGTTTAAAACGGATAAAACCGGATTGAAGCGGTTTAAACCGGATAAAACCACATTGAAACGGTTTAAATCGGATTGAACCGGCTTAAACCGGATAAAAACGGAATGAACTGGTTTAAACCGGTTTAAACCGGAAAAAACGGATTGAACCGGTTTAAACTGGATAAAACCGGATAGAACCGGTTTAATCCGGATTAAACCAGATAAAAACCGATTGAACCGGTTTAAACCGGCTTAAACCGGATAGAACCGGATTGAAGCGGTTTAAACCGGTTTAAACCGGATAGAACCGGAATGAACTGGTCTAAACCCGATAAAACCGGTTTAAGCCAGATAAAACCGGATTGAACCAGGTCAAACCGATTTAAACCGGATAAAACCGGAATGAACTGGTTTAAACCGGATAAAACCGGATTGAACCGGATGAAACCGGTTGAAATCGGATATAAACGGATTGAAGCAGTTTAAACCGGTTTAAAACTGATAAAACCGGAATGAACCGGCCTAAACCGGTTTAAACCTGATAGGACCGGTTTAAACTGGATAAAACCAGATTGAACTGGCTTAAACGGGTTTAAACCGGATAGAACAGGTTTAAACCGGATAAAACCGGATTGAACCGGTTTTAACCGGATAAAACCGAATTGAACTGGTTTAAACCAGTTTCAACTGGATAGAACCGGATAGAACCGGTTTAAACTGGATAAAACCGGATTGAACCAGCTTAAACAGGTTTAAACCGGATAAAACCGGATTGAACCGGTTCAAACCGGTTTAAACCGGATAAAACCAGACTGAACTGGTTTAAACCAGATAAAACCGGATTGAACCGGTTTAAACAGGATAAAACCGGAATGAACTGGTTTAAACCGGATAAAACCGGACTGAACCAGTTTAAACCGGATAAAACCGGATTGAACCATTTCAAACCGTTTTTAACCTGATAAAACCGGAATGAAACGGTTTAAACCGGATAAAAACGGATTGAACCGGTTCAAACCGGATAAATCCGGATTGAACCGGTTTAAACCGGTTTAAAACGGATAGAAGTGGATAGAAACGGTTTAAACCGGATAAAACCGGATTGAACCGGTGTAAACCGGTTGAAACCGGATAAAAACGGATTGAAAGGGTTTAAACCGGTTTAAACTGGATAAAACTGGAATGAACCGGCTTAAACAGGTCTAAACCGGATAAAACCCGATTGAACAGGCTTAAACTGGTATAAACAGCATAGAACCGGTTTAAACCGGATAAAACCGGATTGAACCGGTATAAACCGGTTGAAACCGGATAAAACCAGACTGAACCGGTTTAAACCGGATAAAAGCGGATTGAACCGGTTTAATACGGTTTCAACCGGATAGAACCGGTTTAAACCGGATAAAACCTGATTGATCCGGTTTAAACCGGTTTCAACTGTATAGAACCGGATAGAACCGGTTTAAACCGGATAAAACAGGATTGAACTGGTTTAGACCGGATAAAACCGGATTGAACCAGTTTAAACTGGTTTCAACTGGATAGAACCGGATAGAACAGGTTTAAACTGGATAAAACCGGATTGAACCGGCTTAAACCGGTTTAAACCAGATAAAACCGGATTGAACCGGCTTAAACCGGTTTAAACCGGATAAAACAGGAATGAACTGTTTTAAACCGGTTTAAAACGGATAGAACCGGTTTAAACCGGATAAAACCTGATTGATCCGGTTTAAACTGGTTTCAACCGGATAGAACCGGATAGAACCGGTTTAAACTGGATAAAACCGGATTGAACCGGCTTAAACCGGTTTAAACCGGATAAAACCAGATTGAACCGGTTTAAACTGGATAAAACCGGATTGAACCGGCTTAAACCGGTTTAAACCGGATAAAACCGGATTGAACCGGTTCAAACAGGTTTAAACTGGATAAAACCGGATTGAACCGGTTTAAACTGGTTTCAACCGGATAGAACTGGATAGAACCGGTTTAAACTGGATAAAACCGGAATGAACCGGCTTAAACAGGTCTAAACCGGATAAAACCCGATTGAACAGGCTTAAACTGGTATAAACAGCATAGAACCTGTTTAAACCGGATAAAACCGGATTGAACCGTTTTAAACCGGTTTAAACCGGATAAAACCAGACTGTACCGGTTTAAACCGGATAAAACCGGATTGAACCAGGTTAAACCGTTTTCAACTGTATAGAAACGGATAGAATCGGTTTAAACTGGATAAAACAGGATTGAACCGGCTTAAACTGGTTTAAACCGGATTGAACCGGTTCAAACCGGTTTAAACCTGATAAAACCGGAATGAACTGGATTAAACCAGTTTAAAACGGATAAAAACGGTTTAAACTGGATAAAACCGGATTGAACCAGCTTAAACCGGTTTAAACCGGATAAAACTGGGTTGAATCGGTTTAAACCGGATGAAATCGGATTGAACAGGTTTAAACCTGTTTAAACCGTATAGAACTGGGTAAAACCGGTTGAAACCGGATAAAACCGGATTGATCCGGTTTAAACCGGTTTAAACTGGATAAAACCGGACTGAACCGGTTTAAATCGGTTTAAAGCAGATAAAACCGGATTGAAACGGATTAAACCAGTTTATACTGGATAAACCGGATTGAATCGGTTAAAACCGGTGTAAACCGGATAAAACCAGATTGAACCGGTTTAAACCGGATCAAACCGGCATGAACCGGCTCAAACCGGTTTAAACTGGATAGAACCGGTTGAAACCCGTTTAAACCGGATAAAACCGGATTGAACCGGTTTAAACCGGTTTAAACCGGATAGAACCGTATTGAAGCGGTTTAAACCGGTTTGAACCGGATAGAACCGGTTTAAACCGGATAGAATCCGTTTAAACCGGATAAAATCGGATTGAACCAGTTTAAACCGGTTTAAACCGGATAAAACCGGATTGAACCAGTTTAAACCGGTTTACACCAGATAGAACCGGATAGAACCGGTTTAAACCGGATAAAACTGGATTGAACTGGTTTAAACCGGTTTCAACCGGATAGCACCGGATAGAACCGGTTTAAACTGGATAAAACCGGATTGAAACAGTCTAAACCGGTTTAAACTGGAGAAAACCGGATTGAATAGGTTTAAACTGGATAAAACCGGATTGACCCAGTTTAAACTGGTTTAAACCGGATAAAACCGGATTGAACCGGTTCAAACCGGTTTAAACCGGATAAAACCAAATTGAAACAGTTTAAACCGGATAAAATCAGATTGAACCGGTTTAAAACGGATAAAACCGGATTGAACCAGTTGAAACCCGTTTAAACCAGATGGAAACGGATAGAACCGGTTTAAACCGGATAAAACCGGATTGAACTGGTTTAATCCAGTTAAAACAGGATAGAACAGGATAGAACCAGTTTAATCCGATTTAAAACGGATAGAACTGGATAGAACCGGTCTAAACGAGATAAAACCGGATTGAACCAGTTCAAACTGGTTTAAACCGGATAAAACCGGATTAAACCGTTTTAAAGCGCTTTAAACCGGATAAAACCAGATTGAACCAGTTTAAGCCGATTAAAACCGGATTGAACTGGTTTAAACCGGTCTAAACCGGATAAAACCGGTTTAAACCGGATAGAACCAGATTGAACCGGTTTAAACCACATAAAACCGGATTGAACCGGTTCAAACCGGTTTAAACCGGATAAAACCGGAGTGAACTTGTTTAAACCGGATAAAAACGGATTGAACCGGTTTAAACCGGATAAAACCGGATTGAACCGGCTTAAAACGGTTTAAACCGGATAAAACCGGATTGAACCGTTTCAAACCGGATAGAACCGGATAGAACCGGTTTAAACCGGATAAAACTGGATTGAACCGGTTTAAACCGGTTTAAACCGGATAAAACCGGATTGAACTGGTTTAAACCGGATAAAACCGGATTGAACCGGTTTAAACTGGTTTCAACCAGATAGAACTGGATAGAACCAGTTTAAAACGGATAAAACCGGATTGAAGCGGTTTAAACCGGATAAAACCAGATTGAAACGGTTTAAATCGGATTGAACCGGCTTAAACCGGATAAAACCGGAATGAACTGGTTTAAACCGGTTTAAACCGGAAAAAACGGATTGAACCGGTTTAAACTGGATAAAACCGGATAGAACCGATTAAATCCGGATTAAACCAGATAAAAACCGATTGAACCGGTTTAAACCGGCTTAAACCGGATAGAACCGGATTGAAGCGGTTTAAACCAGTTTACACCGGATAGAACCGGAATGAACTGGTCTAAACCGGATAAAACCGGTTTAAACCAGATAAAACCGGATTGAACCGTTTCAAACCGGTTTTAACCGGATAAAACCGGAATGAACCGGTTTAAACTGGTTTCAACCGGATAGAACCGGATAGAACCGGTTTAAACTGGATAAAACCGGATTGAACCGGCTTAAAACGGTTTAAACCGGATAAAACCGGATTGAACCGGTTCAAACCGGATAGAACCGGATAGAACCGGTTTAAACCGGATAAAACTGGATTGAACCGGTTTAAACCGGTTTAAACCGGATAAAACCGGATTGAACTGGTTTAAACCGGATAAAACCGGATTGAACCGGTTTAAACTGGTTTCAACCGGATAGAACTGGATAGAACCAGTTTAAAACGGATAAAACCGGAATGAAGCGGTTTAAATCGGATTGAACCGGCTTAAACCGCATAAAACCGTAATGAACTGGTTTAAACCGGTTTAAACCGGAAAAAACGGATTGAACCGGTTTAAACTGGATAAAACCGGATAGAACCGGTTTAATCCGGATTAAACCAGATAAAAACCGATTGAACCGGTTTAAACCGGCTTAAACCAGATAGAACCGGATAGAACCGGTTTAAACTGGTTTCAACCGGATAGAACTGGATAGAACCAGTTTAAAACGGATAAAACCGGAATGAAGCGGTTTAAACCGGTTTAAACCGGATAGAACTGGTTTAAACCGGATAAAACCGGATTGAACCAGTTTAAACTGGTTTAAACCGGATAAAACCGGATTGATCCGGTTTAAACCGGATAAAAACGGATTAAACCGGTTTAAACCGGCTTAAACCAGATAGAACCGGATAGAACCGGTTTAAACCGGATAGAACCGGATAGAACCGCTTTAAACCGGATAAAACCGGATTGAACTGGTTTAAACCGGTTTAAAGTGGATAAAACCGGATTGAACTGGTTTAAACCGGATAAAACCGGATTGAACCGGTTTAAACTGGTTTCAACCGGATAGAACCGGATAGAACCGGTTTAAACTGGATAAAACCGGATTGAACCTGTTTAAACCGGTTTAAACTGGAGAAAACCGGATTGAGGAGGTATAAACCGGATAAAACCGGATTGACCCGGTTTAAACCTTTTTAAACCGGATAAAACCGGATTGAACCGGTTCAAATCCGTTTAAACCGGATAAAACCAAATTGAACCAGTTTACACTGGATAAAATCAGATTGAACTGGTTTAAAACGTATAAAACCGGATTGAACCAGTTTAAACCCTTTTAAACCAGATGGAAACGAATAGAACTGGTTGAAACTGGATAAAACCGGATTGAACTGGTTTAACCGGTTAAAACAGGATAGAACAGGATAGAACCGGTTTAAACCGATTTAAACAGGATAGAACCGGATAGAACCGGTTTAAACGAGATAAAACCGGATTGAACTGGTTTAAACTCGTCTAAACCGGATAAAACCGGATTGAACCGGTTCAAACCGGTTGAAACCGGATAAAACCGTAATGAACTGATTTAAACCGGTTTAAAACGGATAGAACCGGATAGAAATGGTATAAACCGGATAAAACCGGATTGAACCGGTGTAAACCGGTTGAAACTGGATAAAAACGGATTGAAAGGGTGTAAACCGGTTTAAGCTGGATAAAACCGGAATGAACCGGCTTAAACAGGTCTAAACTGGATAAAACCCGATTGAACAGGCTTAAACGGGTATAAACAGCATAGAACCGGTTTAAACCGGATAAAACCGGATTGAACTGGTCTATACCGGACAAAACCGGATTGAACTGGTTTCAACCGGTTTAAACCGGATAAAACAAGATTGAACCGGTTTAAACCGGATAAAACCTAATTGAACCAGCTTAAACCAGTTTAAACCGGATAAAACTGGGTTGAATTGGTTTAAACCAGATGAAATCGGATTGAACAGGTTTAAACCGGTTTAAACCATATAGAACTGGGTAAAACCGGTTGAAGCCGGATAAAACCGGATTGATCCGGTTTAAACTGGTTTAAACAGGATAAAACCGGATTGAACCGGCTTAAACCGGTTTAAACCGGATAAAACCAGATTGAACCGGTTTAAACTGGATAAAACCGGATTGAATCGGCTTAAACCGTTTTAAACCGGATAAAACCGGATTGAACCGGTTCAAACAGGTTTAAACTGGATAAAACCGGATTGAACCGGTTTAAACTGGTTTCAACCGGATAGAACTGGATAGAACCCGTTTAAACTGGATAAAACCGGAATGAACCGGCTTAAACATGTCTAAACCGGATAAAACCCGATTGAACAGGCTTAAACTGGAATAAACAGCATAGAACCGGTTTAAACCGGATAAAACCGGATTGAACCGTTTTAAACCGGTTTAAACCGGATAAAACCAGACTGAACCGGTTTAAACCGGATAAAACCGGATTGAACCAGTTTAAACCGTTTTCAACTGTATAGAAACGGATAGAACCGGTTCAAACCGGATAAAACAGGATTGAACTGGCTTAAACTGGTTTAAACCGGATTGAACCGGTTCAAACCGGTTTAAACCTGATAAAACCGGAATGAACTGGATTAAACCGGTTTAAAACGGATAAAACCGGTTTAAACTGGATAAAACCGGATTGAACCAGCTTAAACCGGTTTAAACCGGATAAAACTGGGTTGAATCGGTTTAAACCGGATGAAATCGGATTGAACAGGTTTAAACCTGTTTAAACCGTATAGAACTGGGTAAAACCGGTTGAAACCGGATAAAACCGGATTGATCCGGTTTAAACCGGTTTAAACTGGATAAAACCGGACTGAACCGGTGTAAATCGGTTTAAACCGGATAAAACCGGATTGAACCGGATGAAACCGGTTGAAACCGGATATAAACGGATTGAAGCAGTTTAAACCGGTTTAAAACTGATAAAACCGGAATGAACCGGCCTAAACCGGTTTAAACCTGATAGGACCGGTTTAAACTGGATAAAACCAGATTGAACTGGCTTAAACGGGTTTAAACCAGATAGAACAGGTTTAAACCGGATAAAACCGGATTGAACCGGTTTTAACTGGATAAAACCGCATTGAACTGGTTTAAACCAGTTTCAACTGGATAGAACCGGATAGAACCGGTTTAAACTGGATAAAACCGGATTGAACCAGCTTAAACAGGTTTAAACCGGATAAAACCGGATTGAACCGGTTCAAACCGGTTTAAACCGGATAAAACCAGAGTGAACTGGTTTAAACCAGATAAAACCGGATTGAACCGGTTTAAACAGGATAAAACCGGAATGAACTGGTTTAAACCGGATAAAACCGGACTGAACCAGTTTAAACCAGATAAAACCGGATTGAACCATTTCAAACCGGTTTTAACCTGATAAAACCGGAATGAAACGGTTTAAACCGGATAAAAACGGATTGAACCGGTTTAAACCGGATAAATCCGGATTGAACCGGTTTAAACCGGTTTAAAACGGATAGAAGTGGATAGAAACGGTTTAAACCGGATAAAACCGGATTGAACCGGTGTAAACCGGTTGAAACCGGATAAAAACGGATTGAAAGTGTTTAAACCGGTTTAAACTGGATAAAACTGGAATGAACCGGCTTAAACAGGTCTAACCCGGATAAAACCCGATTGAACAGGCTTAAACTGGTATAAACAGCATAGAACCGGTTTAAACCGGATAAAACCGGATTGAACTGGTTTAAACCGGTTGAAACCGGATAAAACCAGACTGAACCGGTTTAAACCGGATAAAACCGGATTGAACCGGTTTAATACGGTTTCAACCGGATAGAACCGGTTTAAACCGGATAAAACCTGATTGATCCGGTTTAAACCGGTTTCAACCGGATAGCACCGGATAGAACCGGTTTAAACTGGATAAAACCGGATTGAAACAGTCTAAACCGGTTTAAACTGGAGAAAACCGGATTGAATAGGTTTAAACTGGATAAAACCGGATTGACCCAGTTTAAACTGGTTTAAACCGGATAAAACCGGATTGAACCGTTTCAAACCGGTTTAAACCGGATAAAACCAAATTGAAACAGTTTAAACCGGATAAAATCAGATTGAACCGGTTTAAAACGGATAAAACCGGATTGAACCAGTTGAAACCCGTTTAAACCAGATGGAAACGGATAGAACCGGTTTAAACCGGATAAAACCGGATTGAACTGGTTTAATCCAGTTAAAACAGGATAGAACAGGATAGAACCAGTTTGATCCGATTTAAAAAGGATAGAACCGGATAGAACCGGTCTAAACGAGATAAAACCGGATTGAACCAGTTCAAACTGGTTTAAACCGGATAAAACCGGATTTAACCGTTTTAAAGCGCTTTAAACCGGATAAAACCAGATTGAACCAGTTTAAGCCGATTAAAATCGGATTGAACTGGTTTAAACCGGTTTAAACCGGATAAAACCGGTTTAAACCGGATAGAACCAGATTGAACCGGTTTAAACCACATAAAACTGGATTGAACCGGTTCAAACCGGTTTAAACCGGATAAAACCGGAGTGAACTTGTTTAAACCGGATAAAAACGGATTGAACCGGTTTAAACTGGGTAAAACCAGATTGAACCGTTTCAAAAC
Organism: Cynocephalus volans; assembly: GCF_027409185.1. NCBI lineage: Eukaryota > Metazoa > Chordata > Mammalia > Dermoptera > Cynocephalidae > Cynocephalus > Cynocephalus volans. The sequence continues at coordinate 129,654 of NW_026902422.1, read as the reverse complement.
GGTTTTAAACAGATAAAACCGGAATGAACCGGTTTAAACCGGATAAAACCGGATTGAACCGTTTCAAACCGGTTTCAAACGGATAAAACCGGAATGAACCGGTTTAAACCGGATAAAACCGGATTGAACCGTTTCAAACCGGTTTTAACCGGATAAAACCGGAATGAACCGGTTTAAACTGGTTTAAACCGGATAGAACCGGATAGAACCGGTTTAAACTGGATAAAACCGGATTGAACCGGCTTAAAACGGTTTAAACCGGATAAAACCAGATGAACCGGTTCAAACCGGATAGAACCGGATAGAACCGGTTTAAACCGGATAAAACTGGATTGAACCGGTTTAAACCGGTTTAAACCGGATAAAACCGGATTGAACTGGTTTAAACCGGATAAATCTGGATTGAACCGGTTTAAACTGGTTTCAACCGGATAGAACTGGATAGAACCAGTTTAAAACGGATAAAACCGGATTGAAGCGGTTTAAACCGGATAAAACCAGATTGAAACGGTTTAAATCGGATTGAACCGGCTTAAACCGGATAAAAACGGAATGAACTGGTTTAAAAAGGTTTAAACCGGATAAAACGGATTGAACTGGTTTAAACTGGATAAAACCGGATAGAACCGGTTTAATCCGGATTAAACCAGATAAAAACCGATTGAACCGGTTTAAACCGGCTTAAACCGGATAGAAACGGATTGAAGCGGTTTAAACCGGTTTAAACCGGATAGAACCGGAATGAACTGGTCTAAACCCGATAAAACCGGTTTAAACCAGATAAAACCGGATTGAACCAGGTCAAACCGGTTTAAACCGGATAAAACCGGAATGAACTGGTTTAAACCGGATAAAACCGGATTGAACCGGATGAAACCGGTTGAAACCGGATATAAACGGATTGAAGCAGTTTAAACCGGTTTAAAACTGATAAAACCGGAATGAACCGGCCTAAACCGGTTTAAACCTGATAGGACCGGTTTAAACTGGATAAAACCAGATTGAACTGGCTTAAACGGGTTTAAACCGGATAGAACAGGTTTAAACCGGATAAAACCGGATTGAACTGGTTTTAACCGGATAAAACCGAATTGAACTGGTTTAAACCAGTTTCAACTGGATAGAACCGGATAGAACTGGTTTAAACTGGATAAAACCGGATTGAACCAGCTTAAACAGGTTTAAACCGGATAAAACCGGATTGAACCGGTTCAAACCGGTTTAAACCGGATAAAACCGGACTGAACTGGTTTAAACCAGATAAAACCGGATTGAACCGGTTTAAACAGGATAAAACCGGAATGAACTGGTTTAAACCGGATAAAACCGGACTGAACCAGTTTAAACCGGATAAAACCGGATTGAACCATTTCAAACCGTTTTTAACCTGATAAAACCGGAATGAAACGGTTTAAACCGGATAAAAACGGATTGAACCGGTTTAAACCGGATAAATCCGGATTGAACCGGTTTAAACCGGTTTAAAACGGATAGAAGTGGATAGAAACGGTTTAAACCGGATAAAACCGGATTGAACCGGTGTAAACCGGTTGAAACCGGATAAAAACGGATTGAAAGGGTTTAAACCGGTTTAAACTGGATAAAACTGGAATGAACCGGCTTAAACAGGTCTAAACCGGATAAAACCCGATTGAACAGGCTTAAACTGGTATAAACAGCATAGAACCGGTTTAAACCGGATAAAACCGGATTGAACCGGTATAAACCGGTTGAAACCGGATAAAACCAGACTGAACCGGTTTAAACCGGATAAAAGCGGATTGAACCGGTTTAATACGGTTTCAACCGGATAGAACCGGTTTAAACCGGATAAAACCTGATTGATCCGGTTTAAACCGGTTTCAACTGTATAGAACCGGATAGAACCGGTTTAAACCGGATAAAACAGGATTGAACTGGTTTAGACCGGATAAAACCGGATTGAACCAGTTTAAACTGGTTTCAACTGGATAGAACCGGATAGAACAGGTTTAAACTGGATAAAACCGGATTGAACCGTTTTAAACCGGTTTAAACCGGATAAAACCAGACTGAACCGGTTTAAACCGGATAAAACCGGATTGAACCAGTTTAAACCGTTTTCAACTGTATAGAAACGGATAGAACCGGTTCAAACCGGATAAAACAGGATTGAACTGGCTTAAACTGGTTTAAACCGGATTGAACCGGTTCAAACCGGTTTAAACCTGATAAAACCGGAATGAACTGGATTAAACCGGTTTAAAACGGATAAAACCGGTTTAAACTGGATAAAACCGGATTGAACCAGCTTAAACCGGTTTAAACCGGATAAAACTGGGTTGAATCGGTTTAAACCGGATGAAATCGGATTGAACAGGTTTAAACCTGTTTAAACCGTATAGAACTGGGTAAAACCGGTTGAAACCGGATAAAACCGGATTGATCCGGTTTAAACCGGTTTAAACTGGATAAAACCGGACTGAACCGGTGTAAATCGGTTTAAACCGGATAAAACCGGATTGAACCGGATGAAACCGGTTGAAACCGGATATAAACGGATTGAAGCAGTTTAAACCGGTTTAAAACTGATAAAACCGGAATGAACCGGCCTAAACCGGTTTAAACCTGATAGGACCGGTTTAAACTGGATAAAACCAGATTGAACTGGCTTAAACGGGTTTAAACCAGATAGAACAGGTTTAAACCGGATAAAACCGGATTGAACCGGTTTTAACTGGATAAAACCGCATTGAACTGGTTTAAACCAGTTTCAACTGGATAGAACCGGATAGAACCGGTTTAAACTGGATAAAACCGGATTGAACCAGCTTAAACAGGTTTAAACCGGATAAAACCGGATTGAACCGGTTCAAACCGGTTTAAACCGGATAAAACCAGAGTGAACTGGTTTAAACCAGATAAAACCGGATTGAACCGGTTTAAACAGGATAAAACCGGAATGAACTGGTTTAAACCGGATAAAACCGGACTGAACCAGTTTAAACCAGATAAAACCGGATTGAACCATTTCAAACCGGTTTTAACCTGATAAAACCGGAATGAAACGGTTTTAAACCGGATAAAAACGGATTGAACCGGTTTAAACCGGATAAATCCGGATTGAACCGGTTTAAACCGGTTTAAAACGGATAGAAGTGGATAGAAACGGTTTAAACCGGATAAAACCGGATTGAACCGGTGTAAACCGGTTGAAACCGGATAAAAACGGATTGAAAGTGTTTAAACCGGTTTAAACTGGATAAAACTGGAATGAACCGGCTTAAACAGGTCTAACCCGGATAAAACCCGATTGAACAGGCTTAAACTGGTATAAACAGCATAGAACCGGTTTAAACCGGATAAAACCGGATTGAACTGGTTTAAACCGGTTGAAACCGGATAAAACCAGACTGAACCGGTTTAAACCGGATAAAACCGGATTGAACCGGTTTAATACGGTTTCAACCGGATAGAACCGGTTTAAACCGGATAAAACCTGATTGATCCGGTTTAAACCGGTTTCAACCGGATAGCACCGGATAGAACCGGTTTAAACTGGATAAAACCGGATTGAAACAGTCTAAACCGGTTTAAACTGGAGAAAACCGGATTGAATAGGTTTAAACTGGATAAAACCGGATTGACCCAGTTTAAACTGGTTTAAACCGGATAAAACCGGATTGAACCGTTTCAAACCGGTTTAAACCGGATAAAACCAAATTGAAACAGTTTAAACCGGATAAAATCAGATTGAACCGGTTTAAAACGGATAAAACCGGATTGAACCAGTTGAAACCCGTTTAAACCAGATGGAAACGGATAGAACCGGTTTAAACCGGATAAAACCGGATTGAACTGGTTTAATCCAGTTAAAACAGGATAGAACAGGATAGAACCAGTTTGATCCGATTTAAAAAGGATAGAACCGGATAGAACCGGTCTAAACGAGATAAAACCGGATTGAACCAGTTCAAACTGGTTTAAACCGGATAAAACCGGATTTAACCGTTTTAAAGCGCTTTAAACCGGATAAAACCAGATTGAACCAGTTTAAGCCGATTAAAATCGGATTGAACTGGTTTAAACCGGTTTAAACCGGATAAAACCGGTTTAAACCGGATAGAACCAGATTGAACCGGTTTAAACCACATAAAACTGGATTGAACCGGTTCAAACCGGTTTAAACCGGATAAAACCGGAGTGAACTTGTTTAAACCGGATAAAAACGGATTGAACCGGTTTAAACTGGGTAAAACCAGATTGAACCGTTTCAAAACGGTTTTAAACAGATAAAACCGGAATGAACCGGTTTAAACCGGATAAAACCGGATTGAACCGTTTCAAACCGGTTTCAAACGGATAAAACCGGAATGAACCGGTTTAAACCGGATAAAACCGGATTGAACCGTTTCAAACCGGTTTTAACCGGATAAAACCGGAATGAACCGGTTTAAACTGGTTTAAACCGGATAGAACCGGATAGAACCGGTTTAAACTGGATAAAACCGGATTGAACCGGCTTAAAACGGTTTAAACCGGATAAAACCAGATGAACCGGTTCAAACCGGATAGAACCGGATAGAACCGGTTTAAACCGGATAAAACTGGATTGAACCGGTTTAAACCGGTTTAAACCGGATAAAACCGGATTGAACTGGTTTAAACCGGATAAATCTGGATTGAACCGGTTTAAACTGGTTTCAACCGGATAGAACTGGATAGAACCAGTTTAAAACGGATAAAACCGGATTGAAGCGGTTTAAACCGGATAAAACCAGATTGAAACGGTTTAAATCGGATTGAACCGGCTTAAACCGGATAAAAACGGAATGAACTGGTTTAAAAAGGTTTAAACCGGATAAAACGGATTGAACTGGTTTAAACTGGATAAAACCGGATAGAACCGGTTTAATCCGGATTAAACCAGATAAAAACCGATTGAACCGGTTTAAACCGGCTTAAACCGGATAGAAACGGATTGAAGCGGTTTAAACCGGTTTAAACCGGATAGAACCGGAATGAACTGGTCTAAACCCGATAAAACCGGTTTAAACCAGATAAAACCGGATTGAACCAGGTCAAACCGGTTTAAACCGGATAAAACCGGAATGAACTGGTTTAAACCGGATAAAACCGGATTGAACCGGATGAAACCGGTTGAAACCGGATATAAACGGATTGAAGCAGTTTAAACCGGTTTAAAACTGATAAAACCGGAATGAACCGGCCTAAACCGGTTTAAACCTGATAGGACCGGTTTAAACTGGATAAAACCAGATTGAACTGGCTTAAACGGGTTTAAACCGGATAGAACAGGTTTAAACCGGATAAAACCGGATTGAACTGGTTTTAACCGGATAAAACCGAATTGAACTGGTTTAAACCAGTTTCAACTGGATAGAACCGGATAGAACTGGTTTAAACTGGATAAAACCGGATTGAACCAGCTTAAACAGGTTTAAACCGGATAAAACCGGATTGAACCGGTTCAAACCGGTTTAAACCGGATAAAACCGGACTGAACTGGTTTAAACCAGATAAAACCGGATTGAACCGGTTTAAACAGGATAAAACCGGAATGAACTGGTTTAAACCGGATAAAACCGGACTGAACCAGTTTAAACCGGATAAAACCGGATTGAACCATTTCAAACCGTTTTTAACCTGATAAAACCGGAATGAAACGGTTTAAACCGGATAAAAACGGATTGAACCGGTTTAAACCGGATAAATCCGGATTGAACCGGTTTAAACCGGTTTAAAACGGATAGAAGTGGATAGAAACGGTTTAAACCGGATAAAACCGGATTGAACCGGTGTAAACCGGTTGAAACCGGATAAAAACGGATTGAAAGGGTTTAAACCGGTTTAAACTGGATAAAACTGGAATGAACCGGCTTAAACAGGTCTAAACCGGATAAAACCCGATTGAACAGGCTTAAACTGGTATAAACAGCATAGAACCGGTTTAAACCGGATAAAACCGGATTGAACCGGTATAAACCGGTTGAAACCGGATAAAACCAGACTGAACCGGTTTAAACCGGATAAAAGCGGATTGAACCGGTTTAATACGGTTTCAACCGGATAGAACCGGTTTAAACCGGATAAAACCTGATTGATCCGGTTTAAACCGGTTTCAACTGTATAGAACCGGATAGAACCGGTTTAAACCGGATAAAACAGGATTGAACTGGTTTAGACCGGATAAAACCGGATTGAACCAGTTTAAACTGGTTTCAACTGGATAGAACCGGATAGAACAGGTTTAAACTGGATAAAACCGGATTGATCCGGCTTAAACCGGTTTAAACCAGATAAAACCGGATTGAACCGGCTTAAACCGGTTTAAACCGGATAAAACAGGAATGAACTGTTTTAAACCGGTTTAAAACGGATAGAACCGGTTTAAACCGGATAAAACCTGATTGATCCGGTTTAAACTGGTTTCAACCGGATAGAACCGGATAGAACCGTTTTAAACTGGATAAATCCGGATTGAACCGGCTTAAACCGGTTTAAACCGGATAAAACCAGATTGAACCGGTTTAAACTGGATAAAACCGGATTGAACCGGCTTAAACCGGTTTAAACCGGATAAAACCGGATTGAACCGGTTCAAACAGGTTTAAACTGGATAAAACCGGATTGAACCGGTTTAAACTGGTTTCAACCGGATAGAACTGGATAGAACCGGTTTAAACTGGATAAAACCGGAATGAACCGGCTTAAACAGGTCTAAACCGGATAAAACCCGATTGAACAGGCTTAAACTGGTATAAACAGCATAGAACCTGTTTAAACCGGATAAAACCGGATTGAACCGGTTTAATCCGGATTAAACCAGATAAAAACCGATTGAACCGGTTTAAACCGGCTTAAACCAGATAGAACCGGATAGAACCGGTTTAAACTGGTTTCAACCGGATAGAACTGGATAGAACCAGTTTAAAACGGATAAAACCGGAATGAAGCGGTTTAAACCGGTTTAAACCGGATAAAACCGGATTGATCCGGTTTAAACCGGACAAAAACGGATTGAACTGGATTAAACCGGTTTAAAACGGATAAAACCGGTTTAAACCGGATAAAACCAAATTGAACCAGTTTAAACCCCATAAAACCAGATTGAACCGGTTTAAAACGGATAAAACCGGATTGAACCAGTTTAAACCGGTTAAAATCAGATAGAAATGGATAGAACTGGTTTAAACCGGATAAAACCGGACGGAACCGGTTTGAAATGGTCTAAACAAGATAAAACCAGATTGAACTGTTTTCAACCGGTTTAAACCAGAAAAAACAAGATTGAACCGGTTTAATCCGGATAAAACCGGATTGAACCAGCTTAAACCGGTTTAAATCGGATAAAATGGATTGAACCGGTTTAAACCGGATAAAATCGGATTGATCCGGTTTAAACTGGTTTAAACAGGATAAAACCGGATTGAACTGGTTTATAACGGTTTAAACCGGATAAAACCGGTTTAAACGGGATAAAACCAAATTGAACCAGTTTAAACCGGATAATACAAGATTGAACCGGTTTAAGCCGGATAAAACCGGATTAAACTAGTTTAAACCGGATAAACCGGATAAAACCGGATATAACCGGTTTTAACTGGATAAAACCAGAATGAACTGGTTCAAACAGGATAAAACCGGTTTAAACCAGATAAAACCGGATTGAAACGGTTTAAACCGGTTTCAACCAGATAGAACCGGAATGAACTGTTCTAAACCGGATAAAACCGGTTTAAACCAGATAAAACCGGATTGAACCAGTTCAAACCGGTTTAAACCGGATAAAACCGGAATGAACTGGTTTAAACCGGATAAAACCGGATTGAACCGGATGAAACCGGTTGAAACCGGATATAAACGGATTGAAGCAGTTTAAACCGGTTTAAAACTGATAAAACCGGAATGAACCGGCCTAAACCGGTTTAAAACTGATAGGACCGGTTTAAACTGGATAAAACCAGATTGAACTGGCTTAAACGGGTTTAAACCGGATAGAACAGGTTTAAACCGGATAAAACCGGATTGAACCGGTTTTAACCGGATAAAACCGCATTGAACTGGTTTAAACCAGTTTCAACTGGATAGAACCGGATAGAACCGGTTTAAACTGGATAAAACCGGATTGAACCAGCTTAAACAGGTTTAAACCGGATAAAACCGGATTGAACCGGTTCAAACCGGTTTAAACCGGATAAAACCAGAGTGAACTGGTTTAAACCAGATAAAACCGGATTGAACCGGTTTAAACAGGATAAAATCGGAATGAACTGGTTTAAACCGGATAAAACCGGACTGAACCAGTTTAAACCAGATAAAACTGGATTGAACCATTTCAAACCGGTTTTAACCTGATAAAACCGGAATGAAACGGTTTAAACCGGATAAGAACGGATTGAACCGGTTTAAACCGGATAAATCCGGATTGAACCGGTTTAAACCGGTTTAAAACAGATAGAAGTGGATAGAAACGGTTTAACCAGATAAAACCAGATTGAACCGGTGTAAACCGGTTGAAACCGGATAAAAACGGATTGAAAGGGTTTAAACCGGTTTAAACTGGATAAAACTGGAATGAACCGGCTTAAACAAGTCTAAACCGGATAAAACCCGATTGAACAGGCTTAAACTGGTATAAACAGCATAGAACCGGTTTAAACCGGATAAAACCGGATTGAACTGGTTTAAACTGGTTGAAACCGGATAAAACCAGACTGAACCGGTTTAAACCGGATAAAACCGGATTGAACCGGTTTAATACGGTTTCAACCGGATAGAACCGGTTTAAACCGGATAAAACCTGATTGATCCGGTTTAAACCGGTTTCAACTGTATAGAACCAGATAGAACCGGTTTAAACCGGATAAAACAGGATTGAACCGGCTTAAACCGGTTTAAACCGGATAAGACCGGATTGAACCGGTTCAAATCGGTTTAAACCGGATAAAACCGGAATGAACTGTTTTAAACCGGTTAAAACGGATAGAACCGGTTTAAACCGGATAATACCGGATTGAACTAGTTTAAACCGGTTTAAACCAGATAGAAATGGATAGAACTGGTTTAAACTGGATAAAACAGGAATGAACCGGTTTGAACTGGTCTAAACCAGATAAAACCGGATTGAACTGGTTTCAAACGGTTTAAACCGGATAAAACAAGATTGAACCGTTTTAAACCGGATAAAACCGGATTGAACCAGCTTAAACCGGTTAAAACCGGATAAAATCGGATTGAACCGGTTTAAACTGGTTTCAACCGGATAGAACCGGTTTAAACTGGATAAAACCGGATTGAACCGGCTTAAACCGGTTTAAACCGGATAAAACCAGATTGAACCGGTTTAAACCGGATAAAACCGGATTGAACCGGCTTAAACCGGTTTAAACCGGATAAAACCGGATTGAACCGGTTCAAACAGGTTTAAACCGGATAAAACCGGAATGAACTGGTTTAAACCAGGTTAAACCGGATAGAACCGGATAGAAACGGTATAAACCGGATAAAACCGGATTGAACCGGTTCAAACCGGTTTAAACCTGATAAAACCGGAATGAAGTGGTTTAAACCGGTTTAAACCGGATAAAACCAGACTGAACCGGTTTAAACTGGATAAAACCGGATTGAACCGGTTTAAAACGGTTTCAACTGTATAGAACCGGATAGAACCGGTTTAAACCGGATAAAACAGGATTGAACTGGTTTAAACTGGATAAAACCGGATTGAACCGGTTTAAATTGGTTTCAAACAGATAGAACCGGATAGAACCGGTTTAAACTGGATAAAACTGGATTGAACTGGCTTAAACCGGTTTAAACCGGATTAAACCGGATTGAACCGGTTCAAACCGGTTTAAACCTGATAAAACCGGAATGAAGTGGTTTAAACCGGTTTAAAACGGATAGAACCGGATAGAAATGGTTTAAACCGGATAAAACCGGATTGATCTGGATTAAACCGGTTTAAAACGGATAAAACCGGTTTAAACGGGATAAAACCGGATTGAACCAGCTTAAACCGGTTTAAACCGGATAAAACTGGGTTGAATCGGTTTAAACCGGATGAAATCGGATTGAACAGGTTTAAACCTGTTTAAACCGTATAGAACCGGGTAAAACCGGTTGAAACCGGATAAAACCGGATTGATCCGGTTTAAACCGGTTTAAACTGGATAAAACCGGACTGAACCGGTTTAAATCGGTTTAAAGCAGATAAAACCGGATTGAAACGGATTAAACCAGTTTATACTGGATAAACCGGATTGAATCGGTTAAAACCGGTTTAAACCGGATAAAAAAAGATTGTACCGGTTTAAACCGGATCAAACCGGATTGAACCGTATTAAACCGGTTTCAACCGGATAGAACCGGATAGAACCGGTTTAAACCGGATAAAATCGGATTGAAGCGGTTTAAACCGGTTCAAACCGGATAAAACCAGATTGAAACGGTTTAAACCAGATTGAACCGGCTTAAACCGGATAAAACCGGAATGAACTGGTTTAACCCGATTTAAACCAGAAAAACGGATTGAACCGGTTTAAACTGGTTTCAACCGGATAGAACCGGATAGAACCGGTTTAAACTGGATAAAACCGGATTGAACCGGCTTAAACCGGTTTAAACCGGATAAAACCAGATTGAACCGGTTTAAACCGGATAAAACCGGATTGAACCGGCTTAAACCGGTTTAAACCGGATAAAACCGGATTGAACCGGTTCAAACAGGTTTAAACCGGATAAAAAAGGAATGAACTGGTTTAAACCAGGTTAAACAGGATAGAACCGTATAGAAACGTTATAAACCGGATAAAACCGGATTGATCCGCTGTAGACCGGTTGAAACCGGATAAAAACGGATTGAAAGGGTTTAAACCGGTTTAAACTGTATAAAAACGGAATGAACCGGCTTAAACAGGAATAAACTGGATAAAACCCGATTGAACAGGCTTAAACTGGTATAAACAGCATAGAACCGGTTTAAACCGGATGAAACCGGATTGAACCGTTTTAAACCGGTTTAAACCGGATAAAACCAGACTGAACCGGTTTAAACTGGATAAAACCGGATTGAACCGGTTTAAACCGGTTTCAACTGTATAGAACCGGATAGAACCGGTTTAAACTGGATAAAACTGGATTGAACTGGCTTAAACCGGTTTAAACCGGATTAAACCGGATTGAACCGGTTCAAACCGGTTTAAACCTGATAAAACCGGAATGAAGTGGTTTAAACCGGTTTAAAACGGATAGAACCGGATAGAAATGGTTTAAACCAGATAAAACCGGATTGATCTGGATTAAACCGGTTTAAAACGGATAAAACCGGTTTAAACGGGATAAAACCGGATTGAACCAGCTTAAACCGGTTTAAACCGAATAAAACTGGATTGAATCGGTTTAAACCGGATGAAATCGGATTGAACAGGTTTAAACCTGTTTAAACCGTATAGAACCGGGTAAAACCGGTTGAAATCGGATAAAACCGGATTGAAACGGATTAAACCAGTTTATACTGGATAAACCGGATTGAATCGGTTAAAACCGGTTTAAACCGGATAAAAACAGATTGTACCGGTTTAAACCGGATCAAACCGGATTGAACCGTATTAAACCGGTTTCAACCGGATAGAACCGGATAGAACCGGTTTAAACCGGATAAAACCGGATTGAAGCGGTTTAAACCGGTTCAAACCGGATAAAACCAGATTGAAACGGTTTAAACCAGATTGAACCGGCTTAAACCGGATAAAACCGGAATGAACTGGTTTAACCCGATTTAAACCAGAAAAACGGATTGAACCGGTTTAAACTGGATAAAACCGGATTGAACCGGCTTAAACCTGTTTAAACTGGATAGAACCGGTTTAAACCGGTATCCGGTTTAAACCGGATAAAACAGGCATGAACCGGCTCAAACCGGTTTAAACCGGATAGAACCGGTTGAAACCCGTTTAAACCGGATAAAACCGGATTGAACCGGTTTAAACCGGTTTAAACCGGATAAAACCGGATTGAAGCGGTTTAAACCGGTTTAAACCGGATAGAACCGGTTTAAACCGGAAAGAATCCGTTTAAACCGGATAAAACCGGATTGAACCAGTTTAAACCGGTTTAAACCGGATAAAACCGGATTGAACCGGTTTAAACCAGTTTACACCAGATAGAACTGGATAGAACCTGTTTAAACCAGATAGAACCAGATAGACCCGGTTTAAACCGGATAAAACCGGATTGTACCGGTTTAAACCGGTTTAAATTGGATAAAACCGGATTGAACTGGTTTAAACCGGATAAAACCGGATTGAACTGGTTTAAACCGGTTTCAACCGGATAGAACCGGATAGAACCGGTTTAAACCGGATAAAACCGGATTGAAACAGTCTAAACCGGTTTAAACTGGAGAAAACCGGATTGAATAGGTTTAAACTGGATAAAACCGGATTGACCCAGTTTAAACTGGTTTAAACCGGATAAAACCGGATTGAACTGGTTCAAACCGGTTTAAACCGGATAAAACCAAATTGAAACAGTTTAAACCGGATAAAATCAGATTGAACCGGTTTAAAACGGATAATACCGGATTGAACCAGTTGAAAACCGTTTAAACCAGATGGAAACGGATAGAACCGGTTTAAACCGGAAAAAACCGGATTGAACTGGTTTAATCCAGTTAAAACAGGATAAAACAGGATAGAACCAGTTTAATCCGATTAAAAAGGATAGAACCGGATAGAACCGGTCTAAACGAGATAAAACCGGATTGAACCGGTTCAAACTGGTTTAAACCGGATAAAACCGGATTAAACCGTTTTAAAGCGCTTTAAACCGGATAAAACCAGATTGAACCAGTTTAAGCCGATTAAAACCGGATTGAACTGGTTTAAACCAGTCTAAACCGGATAAAACCAGATTGAACCGGTTTAAACCACATAAAACCGGATTGAACCAGTTCAAACCGGTTTAAACCGGATAAAACCGGAGTGAACTTGTTTAATCCGGATAAAAACGGATTGAACCGGTTTAAACCGGATAAAACCAGATTGAACCGTTTCAAACCGGTTTTAAACGGATAAAACCGGAATGAAACGGTTTAAACCGGATAAATCCGGATTGAACCGTTTCAAACCGGTTTTAAACGGATAAAACCGGAATGAACCGGCTTAAACCGGATAAATCCGGATTGAACCGGTTCAAACCGGATAGAACCGGATAGAACCGGTTTAACCGGATAAAACCGGATTGAACCGGTTTAAACCGGATAAAACCAGATTGAACCGGTTCACACCGGTTTAAACCGGATAAAACCAAATTGAAACAGTTTAAACCGGATAAAATCAGATTGAACCGGTTTAAAACGGATAAAACCGGATTGAACCAGTTGAAACCCGTTTAAAACAGATGGAAACGGATAGATCCGGTTTAAACCGGTTAAAACCGGATAAAATCGGATTGAACCGGTTTAAACTGGTTTCAACCGGATAGAACGGGATAGAACCGGTTTAAACTGGATAAAACCGGATTGAACCGGCTTAAACCGGTTTAAACCGGATAAAACCAGATTGAACCGGTTTAAACCGGATAAAACCGGATTGAACCGGCTTAAACCGGTTTAAACCGGATAAAACCGGATTGAACCGGTTCAAACAGGTTTAAACCGGATAAAACCGGAATGAACTGGTTTAAACCAGGTTAAACCGGATAGAACCGGATAGAAACGGTATAAACCGGATAAAACCGGATTGAACCGGTTCAAACCGGTTTAAACCTGATAAAACCGGAATGAAGTGGTTTAAACCGGTTTAAACCGGATAAAACCAGACTGAACCGGTTTAAACTGGATAAAACCGGATTGAACCGGTTTAAACCGGTTTCAACTGTATAGAACCGGATAGAACCGGTTTAAACCGGATAAAACAGGATTGAACTGGTTTAAACTGGATAAAACCGGATTGAACCGGTTTAAATTGGTTTCAAACGGATAGAACCGGATAGAACCGGTTTAAACTGGATAAAACTGGATTGAACTGGCTTAAACCGGTTTAAACCGGATTAAACCGGATTGAACCGGTTCAAACCGGTTTAAACCTGATAAAACCGGAATGAAGTGGTTTAAACCGGTTTAAAACGGATAGAACCGGATAGAAATGGTTTAAACCGGATAAAACCGGATTGATCTGGATTAAACCGGTTTAAAACGGATAAAACCGGTTTAAACGGGATAAAACCGGATTGAACCAGCTTAAACCGGTTTAAACCGGATAAAACTGGGTTGAATCGGTTTAAACCGGATGAAATCGGATTGAACAGGTTTAAACCTGTTTAAACCGTATAGAACCGGGTAAAACCGGTTGAAACCGGATAAAACCGGATTGATCCGGTTTAAACCGGTTTAAACTGGATAAAACCGGACTGAACCGGTTTAAATCGGTTTAAAGCAGATAAAACCGGATTGAAACGGATTAAACCAGTTTATACTGGATAAACCGGATTGAATCGGTTAAAACCGGTTTAAACCGGATAAAAAAAGATTGTACCGGTTTAAACCAGATCAAACCGGATTGAACCGTATTAAACCGGTTTCAACCGGATAGAACCGGATAGAACCGGTTTAAACCGGATAAAATCGGATTGAAGCGGTTTAAACCGGTTCAAACCGGATAAAACCAGATTGAAACGGTTTAAACCAGATTGAACCGGCTTAAACCGGATAAAACCGGAATGAACTGGTTTAACCCGATTTAAACCAGAAAAACGGATTGAACCGGTTTAAACTGGTTTCAACCGGATAGAACCGGATAGAACCAGTTTAAACTGGATAAAACCGGATTGAACCGGCTTAAACCGGTTTAAACCGGATAAAACCAGATTGAACCGGTTTAAACCGGATAAAACCGGATTGAACCGGCTTAAACCGGTTTAAGCCGGATAAAACCGGATTGAACCGGTTCAAACAGGTTTAAACCGGATAAAAAAGGAATGAACTGGTTTAAACCAGGTTAAACAGGATAGAACCGGATAGAAACGTTATAAACCGGATAAAACCGGATTGATCCGCTGTAGACCGGTTGAAACCGGATAAAAACGGATTGAAAGGGTTTAAACCGGTTTAAACTGTATAAAAACGGAATGAACCGGCTTAAACAGGAATAAACTGGATAAAACCCGATTGAACAGGCTTAAACTGGTATAAACAGCATAGAACCGGTTTAAACCGGATAAAACCGGATTGAACCGTTTTAAACCGGTTTAAACCGGATAAAACCAGACTGAACCGGTTTAAACTGGATAAAACCGGATTGAACCGGTTTAAACCGGTTTCAACTGTATAGAACCGGATAGAACCGGTTTAAACCGGATAAAACAGGATTGAACTGGTTTAAACTGCATAAAACCGGATTGAACCGGTTTAAACTGGTTTCAAACGGATAGAACCGGATAGAACCGGTTTAAACTGGATAAAACTGGATTGAACTGGCTTAAACCGGTTTAAACTGGATTAAACCGGATTGAACCGGATCAAACCGGTTTAAACCTGATAAAACCGGAATGAAGTGGTTTAAACCGGTTTAAAACGGATAGAACCGGATAGAAATGGTTTAAACCGGATAAAACCGGATTGATCTGGATTAAACCGGTTTAAAACGGATAAAACCGGTTTAAACGGGATAAAACCGGATTGAACCAGCTTAAACCGGTTTAAACCGAATAAAACTGGATTGAATCGGTTTAAACCGGATGAAATCGGATTGAACAGGTTTAAACCTGTTTAAACCGTATAGAACCGGGTAAAACCGGTTGAAATCGGATAAAACCGTATTGATCCGGTTTAAACCGGTTTAAACTGGATAAAACCGGACTGAACCGGTTTAAATCGGTTTAAAGCAGATAAAACCGGATTGAAACGGATTAAACAAGTTTATACTGGATAAACCGGATTGAATCGGTTAAAACCGGTTTAAACCGGATAAAAACAGATTGTACCGGTTTAAACTGGATCAAACCGGATTGAACCGTATTAAACCGGTTTCAACCGGATAGAACCGGATAGAACCGGTTTAAACCGGATAAAACCGGATTGAAGCGGTTTAAACCGGTTCAAACCGGATAAAACCAGATTGAAACGGTTTAAACCAGATTGAACCGGCTTAAACCGGATAAAACCGGAATGAACTGGTTTAACCCGATTTAAACCAGAAAAACGGATTGAACCGGTTTAAACTGGATAAAACCGGAATGAACTGGTTTAAACCGGTTTAAAACGGATAGAACCGGATAGAAATGGTTTAAACCGGATAAAACCGGATTGAACCGTTTTAAACCGGTTTAAACCGGATAAAACCAGACTGAACCGGTTTAAACCGGATAAAACTGGATTGAACCAGTTTAAACCGGTTTCAACTGTATAGAAACGGATAGAACCGGTTTCAACCGGATAAAACAGTCTTGAACCGGCTTAAACTGGTTTAAACCGGATTGAACCGTTTCAAACTGGTTTAAACCGGATTAAACCGTATTGAACCGGTTCAAACCGGTTTAAACCTGATAAAACCGGAATGAACTGGTTTAAACCGGTTTAAAACGGATCGAACCGGATAGAAACGGTTTTAAACCGGATAAAACCGGATTGAATTGGATTAAACCGGTTTAAAACGGATAAAACCGGTTTAAACTGGATAAAACCGGATTGAACCAGCTTAAACCGGTTTAAACCGGATAAAACTGGGTTGAATCGGTTTAAACTGGATGAAATCGGATTGAACAGGTTTAAACCTGTTTAAACCGTATAGAACCGGGTGAAACCGGTTGAAACCGGATAAAACCGGATTGATCCGGTTTAAACCGGTTTAAATTGGATAAAACCGGACTGAACCGGTTTAAATCGGTTTAAAGCAGATAAAACCGGATTGAAACGGATTAAACCAGTTTATACTGGATAAACCGGATTGAATCGGTTAAAACCGGTTTAAACCGGATAAAAACAGATTGTACCGGTTTAAACCGGATCAAACCGGATTGAACCGTATTAAACCGGTTTCAACCGGATAGAACCGGATAGAACCGGTTTAAACCGGATAAAACCGGATTGAAGCGGTTTAAACCGGTTCAAACCGGATAAAACCAGATTGAAACGGTTTAAACCAGATTGAACCGGCTTAAACCGGATAAAACCGGAATGAACTGGTTTAACCCGATTTAAACCAGAAAAACGGATTGAACCGGTTTAAACTGGATAAAACCGGATTGAACCGGCTTAAACCTGTTTAAACTGGATAGAACCGGTTTAAACCGGTATCCGGTTTAAACCGGATAAAACAGGCATGAACCGGCTCAAACCGGTTTAAACCGGATAGAACCGGTTGAAACCCGTTTAAACCGGATAAAACCGGATTGAACCGGTTTAAACCGGTTTAAACCGGATAAAACCGGATTGAAGCGGTTTAAACCGGTTTAAACCGGATAGAACCGGTTTAAACCGGATAGAATCCGTTTAAACCGGATAAAACCGGATTGAACCAGATTAAACCGGTTTAAACCGGATAAAACCGGATTTAACCGGTTTAAACCGGTTTACACCAGATAGAACTGGATAGAACCTGTTTAAACCAGATAGAACTGGATAGAACCGGTTTAAACCGGATAAAACCGGATTGTACCGGTTTAAACCGGTTTAAATTGGATAAAACCGGATTGAACTGGTTTAAACCGGATAAAACCGGATTGAAGCGGTTTAAACCGGTTTAAACCGGATAAAATCGGATTCAACCAGTTCAAACCGGTTTAAACCGGATAGAACAGGTTTAAACCGGATAAAAACAGATTGAACCGGTTTAAACCGGATAAAACCGGAATGAACTGTTTTAAACCGGTTTAAAACGGATAGAACCGGTTTAAACCGGATAAAACCGGATTGAACCAGTTTAAACCGGTTTAAACCAGGTAGAAATGGATAGAACTGGTTTAAACTGGATAAAACCGGATTGAACCGGTTTGAACTGGTCTAAACCAGATAAAACCGGATTGAACTGGTTTCAACCGGTTTAAACCGGATAAAACAAGATTGAACCGGTTGAAACTGGATAAAACCGGATTGAACCAGCTTAAACCGGTTTAAACCGGATAAAACCGGATTGAACCGGTTTAAACTGGTTTCAACCGGATAGAACCGGATAGAACCGGTTTAAACTGGATAAAACCGGATTGAACCGGCTTAAACCGGTTTAAACCGGATAAAACCAGATTGAACCGGTTTAAACTGGATAAAACCGGATTGAACGGGCTTAAACCGGTTTAAACCGGATAAAACCGGATTGAACAGGTTCAAAAAGTTTAAACTGGATAAAACCGGATTGAACCGGTTTAAACTGGTTTCAACCGGATAGAACCGGATATAACCGGTTTAAACTGGATAAAACCGGAATGAACCGGTTTAAACCAGATAAAACCGGATTGAACCAGTTTAAACCGGTTTCAACTGTATAGAAACGGATAGAACCGGTTTCAACCGGACAAAACAGGATTGAACCGGCTTAAACTGGTTTAAACTGGATTGAACCGTTTCAAACTGGTTTAAACCGGATTAAACCGTATTGAACCGGTTCAAACCGGTTTAAACCTGATAAAACCGGAATGAACTGGTTTAAACCGGTTTAAAACGGATAGAACCGGATAGAAACGGTTTAAACCGGATAAAACCGGATTGAACTGGATTAAACAGGTTTAAAACGGATAAAACCGGTTTAAACTGGATAAAACCGGATTGAACCAGCTTAAACCGGTTTAAACCGCATAAAACTGGGTTGAATCGGTTTAAACCGGATGAAATCGGATTGAACAGGTTTAAACCAGTTTAAACCGTATAGACCCGGGTAAAACCGGTTGAAACCGGATAAAACCGGATTGATCCGGTTTAAACCGGTTTAAACTGGATAAAACCGGAGTGAACCGGTTTAAATCGGTTTAAAGCAGATAAAACCGAATTGAAACGGATTAAACCAGTTTATACTGGATAAACCGGATTGAATCGGTTAAAACCGGTTTAAACCGGATAAAACCAGATTGAACCGGTTTAAACCGGATCAAACCGGATTGAACCGTATTAAACAGGTTTCAACCGGATAGAACCGGATAGAACCGGTTTAAACCGGATAAAACCGGATTGAAGCGGTTTAAACTGGTTCAAACCGGATAAAACCAGATTGAAACGGTTTCAACCGGATTGAACCGGCTTAAACCGGATAAAACCGGACTGAACTGGTTTAAACCGATTTAAACCGGAAAAAAAGGATTGAACCGGTTTAAACTGGATAAAACCGGATTGAACCGGCTTAAACCTGTTTAAACTGGATAGAACCGGTTTAAACCGGTATCCAGTTTAAACCGGATAAAACAGGCATGAACCGGCTCAAACCGGTTTAAACCGGATAGATCCGGTTGAAACCCGTTTAAACTGGATAAAACCGGATTGATCCGGTTTAAACCGGTTTAAACCGGATAAAACCAGATTGAAGCGGTTTAAACCGGTTTAAACCGGATAGAACTGGTTTAAACCGGATAGAATCCGTTTAAACCAGATAAAACCGGATTGAACCAGTTTAAACCGGTTTAAACCGGATAAAACCGGATTGAACCGGTTTAAACCGGTTTACACCAGATAGAACCGGATAGAAACGGTTTAAACTGGATAGAACCGGATAGAACCGGTTTAAACCGGATAAAACCGGATTGAACCGGTTTAAACCGGTTTAAAGCGGATAAAACCGGATTGAACTGGTTTAAACCGGATAAAACCGGATTGAACCGGTTTAAACCGGTTTCAACCGGATAGAACTGGATAGAACCGGTTTAAACTGGATAAAACCGGATTGAAACAGTCTAAACCGGTTTAAACTGGAGAAAACCGGATTGAATAGGTTTAAACTGGATAAAACCGGATTGACCCAGTTTAAACTGGTTTAAACCGGATAAAACCGGATTGAACCGGCTTAAACCTGTTTAAACTGGATAGAACCGGTTTAAACCGGTATCCGGTTTAAACCGGATAAAACAGGCATGAACCGGCTCAAACCGGTTTAAACCGGATAGAACCGGTTGAAACCCGTTTAAACCGGATAAAACCGGATTGAACCGGTTTAAACCGGTTTAAACCGGATAAAACCGGATTGAAGCGGTTTAAACCGGTTTAAACCGGATAGAACCGGTTTAAACCGGAAAGAATCCGTTTAAACCGGATAAAACCGGATTGAACCAGTTTAAACCGGTTTAAACCGGATAAAACCGGATTGAACCGGTTTAAACCAGTTTACACCAGATAGAACTGGATAGAACCTGTTTAAACCAGATAGAACCAGATAGACCCGGTTTAAACCGGATAAAACCGGATTGTACCGGTTTAAACCGGTTTAAATTGGATAAAACCGGATTGAACTGGTTTAAACCGGATAAAACCGGATTGAACTGGTTTAAACCGGTTTCAACCGGATAGAACCGGATAGAACCGGTTTAAACCGGATAAAACCGGATTGAAACAGTCTAAACCGGTTTAAACTGGAGAAAACCGGATTGAATAGGTTTAAACTGGATAAAACCGGATTGACCCAGTTTAAACTGGTTTAAACCGGATAAAACCGGATTGAACTGGTTCAAACCGGTTTAAACCGGATAAAACCAAATTGAAACAGTTTAAACCGGATAAAATCAGATTGAACCGGTTTAAAACGGATAATACCGGATTGAACCAGTTGAAAACCGTTTAAACCAGATGGAAACGGATAGAACCGGTTTAAACCGGAAAAAACCGGATTGAACTGGTTTAATCCAGTTAAAACAGGATAAAACAGGATAGAACCAGTTTAATCCGATTAAAAAGGATAGAACCGGATAGAACCGGTCTAAACGAGATAAAACCGGATTGAACCGGTTCAAACTGGTTTAAACCGGATAAAACCGGATTAAACCGTTTTAAAGCGCTTTAAACCGGATAAAACCAGATTGAACCAGTTTAAGCCGATTAAAACCGGATTGAACTGGTTTAAACCAGTCTAAACCGGATAAAACCAGATTGAACCGGTTTAAACCACATAAAACCGGATTGAACCAGTTCAAACCGGTTTAAACCGGATAAAACCGGAGTGAACTTGTTTAATCCGGATAAAAACGGATTGAACCGGTTTAAACCGGATAAAACCAGATTGAACCGTTTCAAACCGGTTTTAAACGGATAAAACCGGAATGAAACGGTTTAAACCGGATAAATCCGGATTGAACCGTTTCAAACCGGTTTTAAACGGATAAAACCGGAATGAACCGGCTTAAACCGGATAAATCCGGATTGAACCGGTTCAAACCGGATAGAACCGGATAGAACCGGTTTAACCGGATAAAACCGGATTGAACCGGTTTAAACCGGATAAAACCAGATTGAACCGGTTCACACCGGTTTAAACCGGATAAAACCAAATTGAAACAGTTTAAACCGGATAAAATCAGATTGAACCGGTTTAAAACGGATAAAACCGGATTGAACCAGTTGAAACCCGTTTAAAACAGATGGAAACGGATAGATCCGGTTTAAACCGGTTAAAACCGGATAAAATCGGATTGAACCGGTTTAAACTGGTTTCAACCGGATAGAACGGGATAGAACCGGTTTAAACTGGATAAAACCGGATTGAACCGGCTTAAACCGGTTTAAACCGGATAAAACCAGATTGAACCGGTTTAAACCGGATAAAACCGGATTGAACCGGCTTAAACCGGTTTAAACCGGATAAAACCGGATTGAACCGGTTCAAACAGGTTTAAACCGGATAAAACCGGAATGAACTGGTTTAAACCAGGTTAAACCGGATAGAACCGGATAGAAACGGTATAAACCGGATAAAACCGGATTGAACCGGTTCAAACCGGTTTAAACCTGATAAAACCGGAATGAAGTGGTTTAAACCGGTTTAAACCGGATAAAACCAGACTGAACCGGTTTAAACTGGATAAAACCGGATTGAACCGGTTTAAACCGGTTTCAACTGTATAGAACCGGATAGAACCGGTTTAAACCGGATAAAACAGGATTGAACTGGTTTAAACTGGATAAAACCGGATTGAACCGGTTTAAATTGGTTTCAAACGGATAGAACCGGATAGAACCGGTTTAAACTGGATAAAACTGGATTGAACTGGCTTAAACCGGTTTAAACCGGATTAAACCGGATTGAACCGGTTCAAACCGGTTTAAACCTGATAAAACCGGAATGAAGTGGTTTAAACCGGTTTAAAACGGATAGAACCGGATAGAAATGGTTTAAACCGGATAAAACCGGATTGATCTGGATTAAACCGGTTTAAAACGGATAAAACCGGTTTAAACGGGATAAAACCGGATTGAACCAGCTTAAACCGGTTTAAACCGGATAAAACTGGGTTGAATCGGTTTAAACCGGATGAAATCGGATTGAACAGGTTTAAACCTGTTTAAACCGTATAGAACCGGGTAAAACCGGTTGAAACCGGATAAAACCGGATTGATCCGGTTTAAACCGGTTTAAACTGGATAAAACCGGACTGAACCGGTTTAAATCGGTTTAAAGCAGATAAAACCGGATTGAAACGGATTAAACCAGTTTATACTGGATAAACCGGATTGAATCGGTTAAAACCGGTTTAAACCGGATAAAAAAAGATTGTACCGGTTTAAACCAGATCAAACCGGATTGAACCGTATTAAACCGGTTTCAACCGGATAGAACCGGATAGAACCGGTTTAAACCGGATAAAATCGGATTGAAGCGGTTTAAACCGGTTCAAACCGGATAAAACCAGATTGAAACGGTTTAAACCAGATTGAACCGGCTTAAACCGGATAAAACCGGAATGAACTGGTTTAACCCGATTTAAACCAGAAAAACGGATTGAACCGGTTTAAACTGGTTTCAACCGGATAGAACCGGATAGAACCAGTTTAAACTGGATAAAACCGGATTGAACCGGCTTAAACCGGTTTAAACCGGATAAAACCAGATTGAACCGGTTTAAACCGGATAAAACCGGATTGAACCGGCTTAAACCGGTTTAAACCGGATAAAACCGGATTGAACCGGTTCAAACAGGTTTAAACCGGATAAAAAAGGAATGAACTGGTTTAAACCAGGTTAAACAGGATAGAACCGGATAGAAACGTTATAAACCGGATAAAACCGGATTGATCCGCTGTAGACCGGTTGAAACCGGATAAAAACGGATTGAAAGGGTTTAAACCGGTTTAAACTGTATAAAAACGGAATGAACCGGCTTAAACAGGAATAAACTGGATAAAACCCGATTGAACAGGCTTAAACTGGTATAAACAGCATAGAACCGGTTTAAACCGGATAAAACCGGATTGAACCGTTTTAAACCGGTTTAAACCGGATAAAACCAGACTGAACCGGTTTAAACTGGATAAAACCGGATTGAACCGGTTTAAACCGGTTTCAACTGTATAGAACCGGATAGAACCGGTTTAAACCGGATAAAACAGGATTGAACTGGTTTAAACTGCATAAAACCGGATTGAACCGGTTTAAACTGGTTTCAAACGGATAGAACCGGATAGAACCGGTTTAAACTGGATAAAACTGGATTGAACTGGCTTAAACCGGTTTAAACTGGATTAAACCGGATTGAACCGGATCAAACCGGTTTAAACCTGATAAAACCGGAATGAAGTGGTTTAAACCGGTTTAAAACGGATAGAACCGGATAGAAATGGTTTAAACCGGATAAAACCGGATTGATCTGGATTAAACCGGTTTAAAACGGATAAAACCGGTTTAAACGGGATAAAACCGGATTGAACCAGCTTAAACCGGTTTAAACCGAATAAAACTGGATTGAATCGGTTTAAACCGGATGAAATCGGATTGAACAGGTTTAAACCTGTTTAAACCGTATAGAACCGGGTAAAACCGGTTGAAATCGGATAAAACCGTATTGATCCGGTTTAAACCGGTTTAAACTGGATAAAACCGGACTGAACCGGTTTAAATCGGTTTAAAGCAGATAAAACCGGATTGAAACGGATTAAACAAGTTTATACTGGATAAACCGGATTGAATCGGTTAAAACCGGTTTAAACCGGATAAAAACAGATTGTACCGGTTTAAACCGGATCAAACCGGATTGAACCGTATTAAACCGGTTTCAACCGGATAGAACCGGATAGAACCGGTTTAAACCGGATAAAACCGGATTGAAGCGGTTTAAACCGGTTCAAACCGGATAAAACCAGATTGAAACGGTTTAAACCAGATTGAACCGGCTTAAACCGGATAAAACCGGAATGAACTGGTTTAACCCGATTTAAACCAGAAAAACGGATTGAACCGGTTTAAACTGGATAAAACCGGAATGAACTGGTTTAAACCGGTTTAAAACGGATAGAACCGGATAGAAATGGTTTAAACCGGATAAAACCGGATTGAACCGTTTTAAACCGGTTTAAACCGGATAAAACCAGACTGAACCGGTTTAAACCGGATAAAACTGGATTGAACCAGTTTAAACCGGTTTCAACTGTATAGAAACGGATAGAACCGGTTTCAACCGGATAAAACAGTCTTGAACCGGCTTAAACTGGTTTAAACCGGATTGAACCGTTTCAAACTGGTTTAAACCGGATTAAACCGTATTGAACCGGTTCAAACCGGTTTAAACCTGATAAAACCGGAATGAACTGGTTTAAACCGGTTTAAAACGGATCGAACCGGATAGAAACGGTTTAAACCGGATAAAACCGGATTGAATTGGATTAAACCGGTTTAAAACGGATAAAACCGGTTTAAACTGGATAAAACCGGATTGAACCAGCTTAAACCGGTTTAAACCGGATAAAACTGGGTTGAATCGGTTTAAACTGGATGAAATCGGATTGAACAGGTTTAAACCTGTTTAAACCGTATAGAACCGGGTGAAACCGGTTGAAACCGGATAAAACCGGATTGATCCGGTTTAAACCGGTTTAAATTGGATAAAACCGGACTGAACCGGTTTAAATCGGTTTAAAGCAGATAAAACCGGATTGAAACGGATTAAACCAGTTTATACTGGATAAACCGGATTGAATCGGTTAAAACCGGTTTAAACCGGATAAAAACAGATTGTACCGGTTTAAACCGGATCAAACCGGATTGAACCGTATTAAACCGGTTTCAACCGGATAGAACCGGATAGAACCGGTTTAAACCGGATAAAACCGGATTGAAGCGGTTTAAACCGGTTCAAACCGGATAAAACCAGATTGAAACGGTTTAAACCAGATTGAACCGGCTTAAACCGGATAAAACCGGAATGAACTGGTTTAACCCGATTTAAACCAGAAAAACGGATTGAACCGGTTTAAACTGGATAAAACCGGATTGAACCGGCTTAAACCTGTTTAAACTGGATAGAACCGGTTTAAACCGGTATCCGGTTTAAACCGGATAAAACAGGCATGAACCGGCTCAAACCGGTTTAAACCGGATAGAACCGGTTGAAACCCGTTTAAACCGGATAAAACCGGATTGAACCGGTTTAAACCGGTTTAAACCGGATAAAACCGGATTGAAGCGGTTTAAACCGGTTTAAACCGGATAGAACCGGTTTAAACCGGATAGAATCCGTTTAAACCGGATAAAACCGGATTGAACCAGATTAAACCGGTTTAAACCGGATAAAACCGGATTTAACCGGTTTAAACCGGTTTACACCAGATAGAACTGGATAGAACCTGTTTAAACCAGATAGAACTGGATAGAACCGGTTTAAACCGGATAAAACCGGATTGTACCGGTTTAAACCGGTTTAAATTGGATAAAACCGGATTGAACTGGTTTAAACCGGATAAAACCGGATTGAAGCGGTTTAAACCGGTTTAAACCGGATAAAATCGGATTCAACCAGTTCAAACCGGTTTAAACCGGATAGAACAGGTTTAAACCGGATAAAAACAGATTGAACCGGTTTAAACCGGATAAAACCGGAATGAACTGTTTTAAACCGGTTTAAAACGGATAGAACCGGTTTAAACCGGATAAAACCGGATTGAACCAGTTTAAACCGGTTTAAACCAGGTAGAAATGGATAGAACTGGTTTAAACTGGATAAAACCGGATTGAACCGGTTTGAACTGGTCTAAACCAGATAAAACCGGATTGAACTGGTTTCAACCGGTTTAAACCGGATAAAACAAGATTGAACCGGTTGAAACTGGATAAAACCGGATTGAACCAGCTTAAACCGGTTTAAACCGGATAAAACCGGATTGAACCGGTTTAAACTGGTTTCAACCGGATAGAACCGGATAGAACCGGTTTAAACTGGATAAAACCGGATTGAACCGGCTTAAACCGGTTTAAACCGGATAAAACCAGATTGAACCGGTTTAAACTGGATAAAACCGGATTGAACGGGCTTAAACCGGTTTAAACCGGATAAAACCGGATTGAACAGGTTCAAAAAGTTTAAACTGGATAAAACCGTATTGAACCGGTTTAAACTGGTTTCAACCGGATAGAACCGGATATAACCGGTTTAAACTGGATAAAACCGGAATGAACCGGTTTAAACCAGATAAAACCGGATTGAACCAGTTTAAACCGGTTTCAACTGTATAGAAACGGATAGAACCGGTTTCAACCGGACAAAACAGGATTGAACCGGCTTAAACTGGTTTAAACTGGATTGAACCGTTTCAAACTGGTTTAAACCGGATTAAACCGTATTGAACCGGTTCAAACCGGTTTAAACCTGATAAAACCGGAATGAACTGGTTTAAACCGGTTTAAAACGGATAGAACCGGATAGAAACGGTTTAAACCGGATAAAACCGGATTGAACTGGATTAAACAGGTTTAAAACGGATAAAACCGGTTTAAACTGGATAAAACCGGATTGAACCAGCTTAAACCGGTTTAAACCGCATAAAACTGGGTTGAATCGGTTTAAACCGGATGAAATCGGATTGAACAGGTTTAAACCAGTTTAAACCGTATAGACCCGGGTAAAACCGGTTGAAACCGGATAAAACCGGATTGATCCGGTTTAAACCGGTTTAAACTGGATAAAACCGGAGTGAACCGGTTTAAATCGGTTTAAAGCAGATAAAACCGAATTGAAACGGATTAAACCAGTTTATACTGGATAAACCGGATTGAATCGGTTAAAACCGGTTTAAACCGGATAAAACCAGATTGAACCGGTTTAAACCGGATCAAACCGGATTGAACCGTATTAAACAGGTTTCAACCGGATAGAACCGGATAGAACCGGTTTAAACCGGATAAAACCGGATTGAAGCGGTTTAAACTGGTTCAAACCGGATAAAACCAGATTGAAACGGTTTCAACCGGATTGAACCGGCTTAAACCGGATAAAACCGGACTGAACTGGTTTAAACCGATTTAAACCGGAAAAAAAGGATTGAACCGGTTTAAACTGGATAAAACCGGATTGAACCGGCTTAAACCTGTTTAAACTGGATAGAACCGGTTTAAACCGGTATCCAGTTTAAACCGGATAAAACAGGCATGAACCGGCTCAAACCGGTTTAAACCGGATAGATCCGGTTGAAACCCGTTTAAACTGGATAAAACCGGATTGATCCGGTTTAAACCGGTTTAAACCGGATAAAACCAGATTGAAGCGGTTTAAACCGGTTTAAACCGGATAGAACTGGTTTAAACCGGATAGAATCCGTTTAAACCAGATAAAACCGGATTGAACCAGTTTAAACCGGTTTAAACCGGATAAAACCGGATTGAACCGGTTTAAACCGGTTTACACCAGATAGAACCGGATAGAAACGGTTTAAACTGGATAGAACCGGATAGAACCGGTTTAAACCGGATAAAACCGGATTGAACCGGTTTAAACCGGTTTAAAGCGGATAAAACCGGATTGAACTGGTTTAAACCGGATAAAACCGGATTGAACCGGTTTAAACCGGTTTCAACCGGATAGAACTGGATAGAACCGGTTTAAACTGGATAAAACCGGATTGAAACAGTCTAAACCGGTTTAAACTGGAGAAAACCGGATTGAATAGGTTTAAACTGGATAAAACCGGATTGACCCAGTTTAAACTGGTTTAAACCGGATAAAACCGGATTGAACCGGTTCACACCGTTTTAAACCGGATAAAACCAAATTGAAACAGTTTAAACCGGATAAAATCAGATTGAACCGGTTTAAAACGGATAAAACCGGATTGAACCAGTTGAAACCCGTTTAAACCAGATGGAAACGGATAGAACCGGTTTAAACCGGATAAAACCGATTGAACTGGTTTAATCCAGATAAAACAGGATAGAACAGGATAGAACCAGTTTAATCCGATTTAAAAAGGATAGAACCGGATAGAACCGGTCTAAACGAGATAAAACCGGATTGAACCGGTTCAAACTGGTTTAAACCAGATAAAACCGGATTAAACCGTTTTAAAGCGCTTTAAACTGGATAAAACCAGATTGTACCAGTTTAAGCCGATTAAAACCGGATTGAACTGGTTTAAACCGGTCTAAACCGGATAAAACCGGTTTAAACCGGATAGAACCAGATTGAACCGGTTTAAACCACATAAAACCGGATTGAACCGGTTCAAACCGGTTTAAACCGGATAAAACCGGAGTGAACTTGTTTAAACCGGATAAAAACGGATTGAACCGGTTTAAACCGGATAAAACCGGATTGAAGCGGTTTAAACTGGTTCAAACCGGATAAAACCAGATTGAAACGGTTTCAACCGGATTGAACCGGCTTAAACCGGATAAAACCGGACTGAACTGGTTTAAACCGATTTAAACCGGAAAAAAAGGATTGAACCGGTTTAAACTGGATAAAACCGGATTGAACCGGCTTAAACCTGTTTAAACTGGATAGAACCGGTTTAAACCGGTATCCGGTTTAAACCGGATAAAACAGGCATGAACCGGCTCAAACCGGTTTAAACCGGATAGATCCGGTTGAAACCCGTTTAAACTGGATAAAACCGGATTGAACCGGTTTAAACCGGTTTAAACCGGATAAAACCGGATTGAAGCGGTTTAAACCGGTTTAAACCGGATAGAACTGGTTTAAACCGGATAGAATCCGTTTAAACCAGATAAAACCGGATTGAACCAGTTTAAACCGGTTTAAACCGGATAAAACCGGATTGAACCGGTTTAAACCGGTTTACACCAGATAGAACCGGATAGAAACGGTTTAAACTGGATAGAACCGGATAGAACCGGTTTAAACCGGATAAAACCGGATTGAACCGGTTTAAACCGGTTTAAAGCGGATAAAACCGGATTGAACTGGTTTAAACCGGATAAAACCGGATTGAACCGGTTTAAACCGGTTTCAACCGGATAGAACTGGATAGAACCGGTTTAAACTGGATAAAACCGGATTGAAACAGTCTAAACCGGTTTAAACTGGAGAAAACCGGATTGAATAGGTTTAAACTGGATAAAACCGGATTGACCCAGTTTAAACTGGTTTAAACCGGATAAAACCGGATTGAACCGGTTCACACCGTTTTAAACCGGATAAAACCAAATTGAAACAGTTTAAACCGGATAAAATCAGATTGAACCGGTTTAAAACGGATAAAACCGGATTGAACCAGTTGAAACCCGTTTAAACCAGATGGAAACGGATAGAACCGGTTTAAACCGGATAAAACCGATTGAACTGGTTTAATCCAGTTAAAACAGGATAGAACAGGATAGAACCAGTTTAATCCGATTTAAAAAGGATAGAACCGGATAGAACCGGTCTAAACGAGATAAAACCGGATTGAACCGGTTCAAACTGGTTTAAACCAGATAAAACCGGATTAAACCGTTTTAAAGCGCTTTAAACTGGATAAAACCAGATTGTACCAGTTTAAGCCGATTAAAACCGGATTGAACTGGTTTAAACCGGTCTAAACCGGATAAAACCGGTTTAAACCGGATAGAACCAGATTGAACCGGTTTAAACCACATAAAACCGGATTGAACCGGTTCAAACCGGTTTAAACCGGATAAAACCGGAGTGAACTTGTTTAAACCGGATAAAAACGGATTGAACCGGTTTAAACCGGATAAAACCGGATTGAACCGTTTCAAAACGGTTTTAAACGGATAAAACCGGAATGAACCGGTTTAAAGTGGATAAAACCGGATTGAACCGTTTCAAACCGGTTTTAAATGGATAAAACCGGAATGAACCGGTTTAAACCGGATAAAACCGGATTGAACCGTTTCAAACCGGTTTTAACCAGATAAAACCGGAATGAACCGGTTTAAACTGGTTTCAACCGGATAGAACCGGATAGAACCGGTTTAAACCGGATAAAAACGGATTGAACCGTTTTAAACCGGTTTTAAACCGGATAAAACCAGACTGAACCGGTTTAAACTGGATAAAACCGGATTGAACCGGTTTAAACCGGTTTCAACTGTATAGAACCGGATAGAACCGGTTGAAACCGGATAAAACAGGATTGAACTGGTTTAAACTGGATAAAACCGGATTGAAACGGTTTAAAGTGGTTTCAAACGGATAGAACCGGATAGAACCGGTTTAAACTGGATAAAACTGGATTGAACTGGCTTAAACCGGTTTAAACCGGATTAAACCGGATTGAACCGGTTCAAACCGGTTTAAACCTGATAAAACCGGAATGAAGTGGTTTAAACCGGTTTAAAACGGATAGAACCGGATAGAAATGGTTTAAACCGGATAAAACCGGATTGATCTGGATTAAACCGGTTTAAAACGGATAAAACCAGTTTAAACGGGATAAAACCGGATTGAACCAGCTTAAACCGGTTTAAACCGGATAAAACTGGGTTGAATCGGTTTAAACCGGATGAAATCGGATTGAACAGGTTTAAACCTGTTTAAACCGTATAGAACCGGGTAAAACCGGTTGAAACCGGATAAAACCGGATTGATCCGGTTTAAACCGGTTTAAACTGGATAAAACCGGACTGAACCGGTTTAAATCGGTTTTAAAGCAGATAAAACCGGATTGAAACGGATTAAACCAGTTTATACTGGATAAACCGGATTGAATCGGTTAAAACCGGTTTAAACCGGATAAAAACAGATTGTACCGGTTTAAACCGGATCAAACCGGATTGAACCGTATTAAACCGGTTTCAACCGGATAGAACCGGATAGAACCGGTTTAAACCGGATAAAACCGGATTGAAGCGGTTTAAACCGGTTCAAACCGGATAAAAACAGATTGAAACGGTTTAAACCAGATTGAACCGGCTTAAACCGGATAAAACCGGAATGAACTGGTTTAACCCGATTTAAACCAGAAAAACGGATTGAACCGGTTTAAACTGGATAAAACCGGATTGAACCGGCTTAAACCTGTTTAAACTGGATAGAACCGGTTTAAACCGGTATCCGGTTTAAACCGGATAAAACAGGCATGAACCGGCTCAAACCGGTTTAAACCGGATAGAACCGGTTGAAACCCGTTTAAACCGGATAAAACCGGATTGAACCGGTTTAAACCGGTTTAAACCGGATAAAACCGGATTGAAGCGGTTTAAACCGGTTTAAACCGGATAGAATCCGTTTAAACCGGATAAAACCGGATTGAAGCGGTTTAAACCGGTTTAAACCGGATAAAATCGGATTCAACCAGTTCAAACCGGTTTAAACCGGATAGAACAGGTTTAAACCGGATAAAAACAGATTGAACCGGTTTAAACCGGATAAAACCGGAATGAACTGTTTTAAACCGGTTTAAAACGGATAGAACCGGTTTAAACCGAATAAAACCGGATTGAACCAGTTTAAAACGGTTTAAACCAGATAGAAATGGATAGAACTGGTTTAAACTGGATAAAACCGGATTGAACCGGTTTGAACTGGTCTAAACCAGATAAAACCGGATTGAACTGGTTTCAACCGGTTTAAACCGGATAAAACAAGATTGAACCGGTTGAAACCGGATAAAACCGGATTGAACCAGCTTAAACCGGTTTAAACCGGATAAAACCGGATTGAACCGGTTTAAACTGGTTTCAACCGGATAGAACCGGATAGAACCGGTTTAAACTGGATAAAACCGGATTGAACCGGCTTAAACCGGTTTAAACCGGATAAAACCAGATTGAACCGGTTTAAACTGGATAAAACCGGATTGAACGGGCTTAAACCGGTTTAAACTGGATAAAACCGGATTGAACAGGTTCAAAAAGGTTTAAACTGGATAAAACCGGATTGAACCGGTTTAAACTGGTTTCAACCGGATAGAACCGGATATAATCGGTTTAAACTGGATAAAACCGGAATGAACCGGTTTAAACCAGATAAAACCGGATTGAACCAGTTTAAACCGGTTTCAACTGTATAGAAACGGATAGAACCGGTTTCAACCGGATAAAACAGGATTGAACCGGCTTAAACTGGTTTAAACTGGATTGAACCGTTTCAAACTGGTTTCAACCGGATTAAACCGTATTGAACCGGTTCAAACCGGTTTAAACCTGATAAAACCGGAATGAACTGGTTTAAACCGGTTTAAAACGGATAGAACCGGATAGAAACGGTTTAAACCGGATAAAACCGGATTGAACTGGATTAAACAGGTTTAAAACGGATAAAACCGGTTTAAACTGGATAAAACCGGATTGAACCAGCTTAAACCGGTTTAAACCGCATAAAACTGGGTTGAATCGGTTTAAACCGGATGAAATCGGATTGAACAGGTTTAAACCAGTTTAAACCGTATAGACCCGGGTAAAACCGGTTGAAACCGGATAAAACCGGATTGATCCGGTTTAAACCGGTTTAAACTGGATAAAACCGGAGTGAACCGGTTTAAATCGGTTTAAAGCAGATAAAACCGAATTGAAACGGATTAAACCAGTTTATACTGGATAAACCGGATTGAATCGGTTAAAACCGGTTTAAACCGGATAAAACCAGATTGAACCGGTTTAAACCGGATCAAACCGGATTGAACCGTATTAAACAGGTTTCAACCGGATAGAACCGGATAGAACCGGTTTAAACCGGATAAAACCGGATTGAAGCGGTTTAAACTGGTTCAAACCGGATAAAACCAGATTGAAACGGTTTCAACCGGATTGAACCGGCTTAAACCGGATAAAACCGGACTGAACTGGTTTAAACCGATTTAAACCGGAAAAAAAGGATTGAACCGGTTTAAACTGAATAAAACCGGATTGAACCGGCTTAAACCTGTTTAAACTGGATAGAACCGGTTTAAACCGGTATCCGGTTTAAACCGGATAAAACAGGCATGAACCGGCTCAAACCGGTTTAAACCGGATAGATCCGGTTGAAACCCGTTTAAACTGGATAAAACCGGATTGAACCGGTTCAAACTGGTTTAAACCGGATAAAACCGGAAAAAACCGTTTTAAAGCGCTTTAAACCGGATAAAACCAGATTGAACCAGTTTAAGCCGATTAAAACCGGATTGAACTGGTTTAAACCAGTCTAAACCGGATAAAACCAGATTGAACCGGTTTAAACCACCTAAAACCGGATTGAACCAGTTCAAACCGGTTTAAACCGGATAAAACCGGAGTGAACTTGTTTAATCCGGATAAAAACGGATTGAACCGGTTTAAACCGGTTTTAAACGGATAAAACCGGAATGAAACGGTTTAAACCGGATAAATCCGGATTGAACCGTTTCAAACCGGTTTTAAACGGATAAAACCGGAATGAACCGGCTTAAACCGGATAAATCCGGATTGAACCGGTTCAAACCGGATAGAACCGGATAGAACTGGTTTAACCGGATAAAACCGGATTGAACCGGTTTAAACCACATAAAACCGGATTGAACCGGTTCATACCGGTTTAAACCGGATAAAACCGGAGTGAACTTGTTTAAACCGGATAAAAACGGATTGAACCGGTTTAAACCGGATAAAACCGGATTGAACCGTTTCAAACCGGTTTTAAACGGATAAAACCGGAATGAACCGGTTTAAACTAGATAAAACCGGATTGAACCGGCTTAAACCGGTTTAAACCGGATAAAACCGGATTGAACCGGTTTAAACCGGTTTAAACCGGATAAAACCGGATTGAACTGGTTTAAAACGGATAAAACCGGATTGAACCGGTTTAAACCGGTTTCAACCGGATAGAACTGGATAGAACCGGTTAAAACCGGATAAAACCGGATTGAAGCAGTTTAAACCAGTTTAAACCGGATAAAATCGGATTGAACCGGTTCAAACCGGTTTAAACCGGATAGAACAGGTTTAAACCGGATAAAAACAGATTGAACCGGTTCAAACCGGATAAAACCGGAATGAACTATTTTAAACCGGTTTAAAAAGGATAGAACCGGTTTAAACCGGATAAAACCGGATTGAACCAGTTTAAAACGGTTTAAACCAGATAGAAATGGATAGAACTGGTTTAAACTGGATAAAACCGGATTGAACCGGTTTGAACTGGTCTAAACCAGATAAAACCGGATTGAACTGGTTTCAACCGGTTTAAACCGGATAAAACAAGATTGAACCGGTTGAAACCGGATAAAACCGGATTGAACCAGCTTAAACCGGTTTAAACCGGATAAAACCGGATTGAACCGGTTTAAACTGGTTTCAACCGGATAGAACCGGATAGAACCGGTTTAAACTGTATAAAACCGGATTGAACGGGCTTAAACCGGTTTAAACCGGATAAAACCAGATTGAACCGGTTTAAACTGGATAAAACCGGATTGAACGGGCTTAAACCGGTTTAAACCGTATAAAACCGGATTGAACCGGTTCAAAAAGGTTTAAACTGGATAAAACCGGATTGAACCGGTTTAAACTGGTTTCAACCGGATAGAACCGGATATAACCGGTTTAAACTGGATAAAACCGGAATGAACCGGCTTAAACAGGTCTAAACCGGATAAAACCCGATTGAACAGGCTTAAACTGGTATAAACAGCATAGAACCGGTTTAAACCGGATAAAACCGGATTGAACCGTTTTAAACCGGTTTAAACCGGATAAAACCAGACTGAACCGGTTTAAACCGGATAAAACTGGATTGAACCAGTTTAAACCGGTTTCAACTGTATAGAAACGGATAGAACCGGTTTCAACCGGATAAAACAGTCTTGAACCGGCTTAAACTGGTTTAAACCGGATTGAACCGTTTCAAACTGGTTTAAACCGGATTAAACCGTATTGAACCGGTTCAAACCGGTTTAAACCTGATAAAACCGGAATGAACTGGTTTAAAACCGGTTTAAAACGGATCGAACCGGATAGAAACGGTTTAAACCGGATAAAACCGGATTGAATTGGATTAAACCGGTTTAAAACGTATAAAACCGGTTTAAACTGGATAAAACCGGATTGAACCAGCTTAAACCGGTTTAAACCGGATAAAACTGGGTTGAATCGGTTTAAACTGGATGAAATCGGATTGAACAGGTTTAAACCTGTTTAAACCGTATAGAACCGGGTAAAACCGGTTGAAACCGGATAAAACCGGATTGATCCGGTTTAAACCGGTTTAAACTGGATAAAACCGGAGTGAACCGGTTTAAATCGGTTTAAAGCAGATAAAACCGAATTGAAACGGATTAAACCAGTTTATACTGGATAAACCGGATTGAATCGGTTAAAACCGGTTTAAACCGGATAAAACCAGATTGAACCGGTTTAAACCGGATCAAACCGGATTGAACCGTATTAAACCGGTTTTAAACGGATAAAACCGGAATGAACCGGTTTAAACCGGATAAAACCGGATTGAACCGTTTCAAACCGGTTTTAACCAGATAAAACCGGAATGAACCGGTTTAAACGGGTTTCAACCGGATAGAACCGGATAGAACCGGTTTAAACTGGATAAAACCGGATTGAACCGGCTTAAACCGGTTTAAAGCGTATAAAATCGGATTGAACTGGTTTAAACCGGATAAAACCGGATTGAACCGGTTTAAACTGGTTTCAACAGGATAGAACTGGATAGAACCGGTTTAAACCGGATAAAACCGGATTGAAGCGGTTTAAACCGGTTAAAACCGGATAAAACCAGATTGAAACGGTTTAAACCGGATTGAACCGGCTTAAACCGGATAAAACCGGAATGAACTGGTTTAAACTGGTTTAAACCGGAAAAAACGGATTGAACCGGTTTAAACTGGATAAAACAGGATAGAACCGGTTTAATCCGGATAAACCAGATAAAAACCGATTGAACCGGTTTAAACCGGTTTAAACCGGATAAAACCAGATTGAAGCGGTTTAAACCGGTTTAAACCGGATAGAACCGGTTTAAACCGGATAAAACCGGATTGAACCAGTTTAAACCGGTTTAAAGCGGATAAAACCGGATTGATCCGGTTTAAACCGGATAAAAACGGATTGAACCGGTTTAAACCGGCTTAAACCAGATAGAACCGGATAGAACTGGTTTATACCGGATAGAACCGGATAGAACCGGTTTAAACTGGTTTCAACCGGAGAGAACCGGATAGAACCGGTTTAAACTGGATAAAACCGGATTGAACCTGTTTAAACCGGTTTAAACTGGAGAAAACCGGATTGAAGAGGTTTAAACCGGATAAAACCGGATTGACCCGGTTTAAACCGGTTTAAACAGGATAAAACCGGATTGAACCGGTTCAAACCCGTTTAAACCGGATAAAACCAAATTGAACCAGTTTAAAACGGATAAAATCAGATTGAACTTGTTTAAAACGTATAAAACCGGATTGAACCAGTTTAAACCCTTTTAAACCAGATGGAAACGAATAGAACCGGTTGAAACTGGATAAAACCGGATTGATCCGGTTCAAACCGGATAGAACCGGATAGAACCGGTTTAAACCGGATAAAACCGGATTGAACCGGATCAAACCGGATAGAACCGGATAGAACCCGTTTAAACCGGATAAAAACGGATTGAAACGGTTTAAACCGGATAAAACCGGATTGAACCGTTTCAAACCAGTTTTAAACGGATAAAACCGGAATGAACCGGTTTAAACCGGATAAAACCGGATTGAACCGTTTCAAACCGGTTTTAAACGGATAAAACCGGAATGAACCGGTTTAAAATAGATAAAACCGGATTGAACCGTCTTGAACCAGTTTAAACCGGATAAAACCGGATTGAACCGGTTTAAACCGGTTTAAACCGGATAAAACCGGATTGAACTTGTATAAAACGGATAAAAGCGGATTGAACCGGTTTAAACCGGTTTCAACCGGATAGAACTGGATAGAACCAGTTTAAACCGGATAAAACCGGATTGAAGCATTTTAAACCAGTTTAGACCGGATAAAATCGGATTGAACCGGTTCAAACCGGTTTAAACCGGATAGAACAGGTTTAAACCGGATAAAAACAGATTGAACCGGTTTAAACCGGATAAAACCGGAATGAACTGTTTTAAACCGGTTTAAAAAGGATAGAACCGGTTTAAACCGGATAAAACCGGATTGAACCAGTTTAAAACGGTTTAAACCAGATAGAAATGGATAGAACTGGTTTAAACTGGATAAAACCGGATTGAACCGGTTTGAACTGGTCTAAACCAGATAAAACCGGATTGAACTGGTTTCAACCGGTTTAAACCGGATAAAACAAGATTGAACCGGTTTAAACCGGATAAAACCGGATTGAACCAGCTTAAACCGGTTTAAACCGGATAAAACCGGATTGAACCGGTTTAAACTGGTTTCAACCGGATAGAACCGGATAGAACCGGTTTAAACTGTATAAAACCGGATTGAACGGGCTTAAACCGGTTTAAACCGGATAAAACCAGATTGAACCGGTTTAAACTGGATAAAACCGGATTGAACGGGCTTAAACCGGTTTAAACCGTATAAAACCGGATTGAACCGGTTCAAAAAGGTTTAAACTGGATAAAACCGGATTGAACCGGTTTAAACTGGTTTCAACCGGATAGAACCGGATATAACCGGTTTAAACTGGATAAAACCGGAATGAACCGGCTTAAACAGGTCTAAACCGGATAAAACCCGATTGAACAGGCTTAAACTGGTATAAACAGCATAGAACCGGTTTAAACCGGATAAAACCGGATTGAACCGTTTTAAACCGGTTTAAACCGGATAAAACCAGACTGAACCGGTTTAAACCGGATAAAACTGGATTGAACCAGTTTAAACCGGTTTCAACTGTATAGAAACGGATAGAACCGGTTTCAACCGGATAAAACAGTCTTGAACCGGCTTAAACTGGTTTAAACCGGATTGAACCGTTTCAAACTGGTTTAAACCGGATTAAACCGTATTGAACCGGTTCAAACCGGTTTAAACCTGATAATACCGGAATGAACTGGTTTAAACCGGTTTAAAACGGATCGAACCGGATAGAAACGGTTTAAACCGGATAAAACCGGATTGAATTGGATTAAACCGGTTTAAAACGTATAAAACCGGTTTAAACTGGATAAAACCGGATTGAACCAGCTTAAACCGGTTTAAACCGGATAAAACTGGGTTGA
This sequence comes from Cynocephalus volans, assembly GCF_027409185.1. NCBI lineage: Eukaryota > Metazoa > Chordata > Mammalia > Dermoptera > Cynocephalidae > Cynocephalus > Cynocephalus volans. The sequence goes on along the minus strand of NW_026902422.1, from coordinate 91,163 downwards.
ATCGGTTTAAACTGGATGAAATCGGATTGAACAGGTTTAAACCTGTTTAAACCGTATAGAACCGGGTAAAACCGGTTGAAACCGGATAAAACCGGATTGATCCGGTTTAAACCGGTTTAAACTGGATAAAACCGGAGTGAACCGGTTTAAATCGGTTTAAAGCAGATAAAACCGAATTGAAACGGATTAAACCAGTTTATACTGGATAAACCGGATTGAATCGGTTAAAACCGGTTTAAACCGGATAAAACCAGATTGAACCGGTTTAAACCGGATCAAACCGGATTGAACCGTATTAAACCGGTTTTAAACGGATAAAACCGGAATGAACCGGTTTAAACCGGATAAAACCGGATTGAACCGTTTCAAACCGGTTTTAACCAGATAAAACCGGAATGAACCAGTTTAAACGGGTTTCAACCGGATAGAACCGGATAGAACCGGTTTAAACTGGATAAAACCGGATTGAACCGGCTTAAACCGGTTTAAAGCGTATAAAATCGGATTGAACTGGTTTAAACCGGATAAAACCGGATTGAACCGGTTTAAACTGGTTTCAACAGGATAGAACTGGATAGAACCCTTTTAAACCGGATAAAACCGGATTGAAGCGGTTTAAACCGGTTAACACCGGATAAAACCAGATTGAAACGGTTTAAACCGGATTGAACCGGCTTAAACCGGATAAAACCGGAATGAACTGGTTTAAACTGGTTTAAACCGGAAAAAACGGATTGAACCGGTTTAAACTGGATAAAACAGGATAGAACCGGTTTAATCCGGATAAACCAGATAAAAACCGATTGAACCGGTTTAAACCGGTTTAAACCGGATAAAACCAGATTGAAGCGGTTTAAACCGGTTTAAACCGGATAGAACCGGTTTAAACCGGATAAAACCGGATTGAACCAGTTTAAACCGGTTTAAAGCGGATAAAACCGGATTGATCCGGTTTAAACCGGATAAAAACGGATTGAACCGGTTTAAACCGGCTTAAACCAGATAGAACCGGATAGAACTGGTTTATACCGGATAGAACCGGATAGAACCGGTTTAAACTGGTTTCAACCGGAGAGAACCGGATAGAACCGGTTTAAACTGGATAAAACCGGATTGAACCTGTTTAAACCGGTTTAAACTGGAGAAAACCGGATTGAAGAGGTTTAAACCGGATAAAACCGGATTGACCCGGTTTAAACCGGTTTAAACAGGATAAAACCGGATTGAACCGGTTCAAACCCGTTTAAACCGGATAAAACCAAATTGAACCAGTTTAAAACGGATAAAATCAGATTGAACTTGTTTAAAACGTATAAAACCGGATTGAACCAGTTTAAACCCTTTTAAACCAGATGGAAACGAATAGAACCGGTTGAAACTGGATAAAACCGGATTGATCCGGTTCAAACCGGATAGAACCGGATAGAACCGGTTTAAACCGGATAAAACCGGATTGAACCGGATCAAACCGGATAGAACCGGATAGAACCCGTTTAAACCGGATGAAAACGGATTGAAACGGTTTAAACCGGATAAAACCGGATTGAACCGTTTCAAACCAGTTTTAAACGGATAAAACCGGAATGAACCGGTTTAAACCGGATAAAACCGGATTGAACCGTTTCAAACCGGTTTTAACCAGATAAAACCGGAATGAACCAGTTTAAACGGGTTTCAACCGGATAGAACCGGATAGAACCGGTTTAAACTGGATAAAACCGGATTGAACCGGCTTAAACCGGTTTAAAGCGTATAAAATCGGATTGAACTGGTTTAAACCGGATAAAACCGGATTGAACCGGTTTAAACTGGTTTCAACAGGATAGAACTGGATAGAACCGGTTTAAACCGGATAAAACCGGATTGAAGCGGTTTAAACCGGTTAACACCGGATAAAACCAGATTGAAACGGTTTAAACCGGATTGAACCGGCTTAAACCGGATAAAACCGGAATGAACTGGTTTAAACTGGTTTAAACCGGAAAAAACGGATTGAACCGGTTTAAACTGGATAAAACAGGATAGAACCGGTTTAATCCGGATAAACCAGATAAAAACCGATTGAACCGGTTTAAACCGGTTTAAACCGGATAAAACCAGATTGAAGCGGTTTAAACCGGTTTAAACCGGATAGAACCGGTTTAAACCGGATAAAACCGGATTGAACCAGTTTAAACCGGTTTAAAGCGGATAAAACCGGATTGATCCGGTTTAAACCGGATAAAAACGGATTGAACCGGTTTAAACCGGCTTAAACCAGATAGAACCGGATAGAACTGGTTTATACCGGATAGAACCGGATAGAACCGGTTTAAACTGGTTTCAACCGGAGAGAACCGGATAGAACCGGTTTAAACTGGATAAAACCGGATTGAACCTGTTTAAACCGGTTTAAACTGGAGAAAACCGGATTGAAGAGGTTTAAACCGGATAAAACCGGATTGACCCGGTTTAAACCGGTTTAAACAGGATAAAACCGGATTGAACCGGTTCAAACCCGTTTAAACCGGATAAAACCAAATTGAACCAGTTTAAAACGGATAAAATCAGATTGAACTTGTTTAAAACGTATAAAACCGGATTGAACCAGTTTAAACCCTTTTAAACCAGATGGAAACGAATAGAACCGGTTGAAACTGGATAAAACCGGATTGATCCGGTTCAAACCGGATAGAACCGGATAGAACCGGTTTAAACCGGATAAAACCGGATTGAACCGGATCAAACCGGATAGAACCGGATAGAACCCGTTTAAACCGGATGAAAACGGATTGAAACGGTTTAAACCGGATAAAACCGGATTGAACCGTTTCAAACCAGTTTTAAACGGATAAAACCGGAATGAACCGGTTTAAACCGGATAAAACCGGATTGAACCGTTTCAAACCGGTTTTAAACGGATAAAACCGGAATGAACCGGTTTAAAATAGATAAAACCGGATTGAACCGTCTTGAACCAGTTTAAACCGGATAAAACCGGATTGAACCGGTTTAAACCGGTTTAAACCGGATAAAACCGGATTGAACTTGTTTAAAACGGATAAAAGCGGATTGAACCGGTTTAAACCGGTTTCAACCGGATAGAACTGGATAGAACCAGTTTAAACCGGATAAAACCGGATTGAAGCGGTTTAAACCGGTTTAAACCGGAAAAAATCGGATTGAACTGGTTCAAACCGGTTTAAACTGGATAGAACAGGTTTAAACCGGATAAAAACAGATTGAACCGGTTTAAACCAGATAGAAATGGATAGAACTGGTTTAAACTGGATAAAACCGGATTGAATCGGTTTGAACTGGTCTAAACCAGATAAAACCGGATTGAACTGGTTTCAACCGGTTTAAACCGGATAAAACAAGATTGAACCGGTTTAAACTGGATAAAACCGGATTGAACCGGCTTAAACCGGATTGAACCGGCTTAAACCGGATAAAACCGGACTGAACTGGTTTAAACCGATTTAAACCGGAAAAAACGGATTGAACCGGTTTAAACTGGATAAAACCAGATTGAACCGGCTTAAACCTGTTTAAACTGGATAGAACCGGTTTAAACCGGTATCCGGTTTAAACCGGATAAAACAGGCATGAACCGGCTCAAACCGGTTTAAACCGGATAGAACCGGTTGAAACCCGTTTAAACCGGATAAAACCAGATTGAACCGGTTTAAACCGGATTGAAGCGGTTTAAACCGGTTTAAACCGGATAAAACCAGATTGAACCGGTTTAAACAGGTTTACACCAGATAGAACCGGATAGAACCGGTTTAAACCGGATAGAACCGGATAGAACCGGTTTAAACCGGATAAAACCGGATTGATCCGGTTTAAACCGGTTTAAAGCGGATAAAACCGGATTGAACTGGTTTAAACCGGATAAAATCGGATTGAACCGGTTTAAACCGGTTTCAACCGGATAGAACCGGATAGAACCGGTTTAAACTGGATAAAACCGGATTGAAACAGTCTAAACCGGTTTAAACTGGAGAAAACCGAATTGAATAGGTTTAAACTGGATAAAACCGGATTGACCCAGTTTAAACTGGTTTAAACCGGATAAAACCGGATTGAACCGGTTGAAACCGGTTTAAACCGGATAAAACCGGATTGAACCGGTTCAAACCGGTTTAAACCGGATAAAACCAAATTGAAACAGTTTAAACCGGATAAAATCAGATTGAACCGGTTTAAAACGGATAAAACCGATTGAACTGGTTTAATCCAGTTAAAACAGGATAGAACAGGATAGAACCAGTTTAATCCGATTTAAAAAGGATAGAACCGGATAGAACCGGTCTAAACGAGATAAAACCGGATTGAACCGGTTCAAACTGGTTTAAACCAGATAAAACCGGATTAAACCGTTTTAAAGGGCTTTAAACCGGATAAAACCAGATTGAACCAGTTTAAGCCGATTAAAACCGGATTGAACTGGTTTAAACCGGTCTAAACCGGATAAAACCGGTTTAAACCGGATAGAACCAGATTGAACCGGTTTAAACCACATAAAACCGGATTGAACCGGTTCAAACCGGTTTAAACCGGATAAAACCGGAGTGAACTTGTTTAAACCAGATAAAAACGGATTGAACCGGTTTAAACCGGATAAAACCGGATTGAACCGTTTCAAAACGGTTTTAAACGGATAAAACCGGAATGAACCGGTTTAAAGCGGATAAAACCGGATTGAACCGTTTCAAACCGGTTTTAAACGGATAAAAACGGAATGAACCGGTTTAAACCGGATAAAACCGGATTGAACCGTTTCAAACCGGTTTTAACCAGATAAAACCGGAATGAACCGGTTTAAACGGGTTTCAACCGGATAGAACCGGATAGAACCGGTTTAAACTGGATAAAACCGGATTGAACCGGCTTAAAATGGTTTAAACCGTATAAAACCGGATTGAACCGGTTCAAACCGGATAGAACCGGATAGAACCGGTTTAAACCGGATAAAACCGGATTGAAACGGTTTAAACCGGTTTAAACCGGATAAAATCGGATTGAACTGGTTTAAACCGGATAAAACCGGATTGAACCGGTTTAAACTGGTTTCAACAGGATAGAACTGGATAGAACCGGTTTAAACCGGATAAAACCGGATTGAAGCGGTTTAAACCGGTTAAAACCGGATAAAACCAGATTGAAACGGTTTAAACCGGATTGAACCGGCTTAAACCGGATAAAACCGGAATGAACTGGTTTAAACTGGTTTAAACCGGAAAAAACGGATTGAACCGGTTTAAACTGGATAAAACAGGATAGAACCGGTTTAATCCGGATTAAACCAGATAAAAACCGATTGAACCGGTTTAAACCGGTTTAAACCGGATAAAACCGGATTGAAGCGGTTTAAACCGGTTTAAACCGGATAGAACCGGTTTAAACCGGATAAAACCGGATTGAACCAGTTTAAACTGGTTTAAACCGGATAAAACCGGATGGATCCGGTTTAAACCGGATAAAAACGGATTGAACCGGTTTAAACCGGCTTAAACCAGATAGAACCGGATAGAACCGGTTTAAACCGGATAGAACCGGATAGAACCGGTTTAAACCGGATAAAACCGGATTGAACCGGTTTAAACCGGTTTAAAGTGGATAAAACCGGATTGAACTGGTTTAAACCGGATAAAACCGGATTGAACCAGTTTAAACTGGTTTCAACCGGAGAGAACCGGATAGAACCGGTTTAAACTGGATAAAACCGGATTGAACCTGATTAAACCGGTTTAAACTGGAGAAAACCGGATTGAAGAGGTTTAAACCGGATATAACCGGATTGACCCGGTTTAAACCGGTTTAAACCGGATAAAACCGGATTGAACCGGTTCAAACCCGTTTAAACCGGATAAAGCCAAATTGAACCAGTTTAAAACGGATAAAATCAGATTGAACTTGTTTAAAACGTATAAAACCGGATTGAACCAGTTTAAACTCTTTTAAACCAGATGGAAACGAATAGAACCGGTTGAAACTGGATAAAACCGGATTGATCCGGTTCAAACCGGATAGAACCGGATAGAACCGGTTTAAACCGGATAAAACCGGATTGAACCGGATCAAACCGGATAGAACCGGATAGAACCCGTTTAAACCGGATAAAAACGGATTGAAACGGTTTAAACCGGATAAAACAGGATTGAACCGTTTCAAACCGGTTTTAAACGGATAAAAACGTAATGAACCGGTTTAAACCGGATAAAACCGGATTGAACCGTTTGAAACCGGTTTTAAACGGATAAAACCGGAATGAACCGGTTTAAACTAGATAAAACCGGATTGAACCGGCTTAAACCGGTTTAAACCGGATAAAACCGGATTGAACTTGTTTAAAACGGATAAAACCGGATTGAACCGGTTTAAACCGGTTTCAACCGGATAGAACTGGATAGAACCAGTTTAAACCGGATAAAACCGGATTGAAGCGGTTTAAACCGGTTTAAACCGGATAAAATCGGATTGAACCACTTCAAACCGGTTTAAACCGGATAGAACAGGTTTAAACCGGATAAAAACAGATTGAACCGGTTTAAACCGGATAAAACCGGAATGAACTGTTTTAAACCGGTTTAAAACGGATAGAACCGGTTTAAACCGGATAAAACCGGATTGAACCAGTTTAAACCGGTTTAAACCAGATAGAAATGGATAGAACTGGTTTAAACTGGATAAAACCGGATTGAACCGGTTTGAACTGGTCTAAACCAGATAAAACCGGATTGAACTGGTTTCAACCGGTTTAAACCGGATAAAACAAGATTGAACCGGTTGAAACCGGATAAAACCGGATTGAACCAGCTTAAACCGGTTTAAACCGGATAAAACCGGATTGAACCGGTTTAAACTGGTTTCAACCGGATAGAACCGGATAGAACCGGTTTAAACTGGATAAAACCGGATTGAACCGGCTTAAGCCGGTTTAAACCGGATAAAACCAGATTGAACCGGTTTAAACTGGATAAAACCGGATTGAACGGGCTTAAACCGGTTTAAACCGGATAAAACCGGATTGAACAGGTTCAAAAAGGTTTAAACTGGATAAAACCGGATTGAACCGGTTTAAACTGGTTTCAACCGGATAGAACCGGATATAACCGGTTTAAACTGGATAAAACCGGAATGAACCGGCTTAAACAGGTCTAAACCGGATAAAACCCGATTGAACAGGCTTAAACTGGTATAAACAGCATAGAACCGGTTTAAACCGGATAAAACCGGATTGAACCGTTTTAAACCGGTTTAAAACGGATAAAACCAGACTGAACCGGTTTAAACCAGATAAAACCGGATTGAACCAGTTTAAACCGGTTTCAACTGTATAGAAACGGATAGAACCGGTTTCAACCGGATAAAACAGGATTGAACCGGCTTAAACTGGTTTAAACTGGATTGAACCGTTTCAAACTGGTTTAAACCGGATTAAACCGTATTGAACTGGTTCAAACCGGTTTAAACCTGATAAAACCGAATGAACTGGTTTAAACCGGTTTAAAACGGATAGAACCGGATAGAAACGGTTTAAACCGGATAAAACCGGATTGAACTGGATTAAACAGGTTTAAAACGGATAAAACCGGTTTAAACTGGATAAAACCGGATTGAACCAGCTTAAACCGGTTTAAACCGCATAAAACTGGGTTGAATCGGTTTAAACCGGATGAAATCGGATTGAACAGGTTTAAACCTGTTTAAACCGTATAGACCCGGGTAAAACCGGTTGAAACCGGATAAAACCGGATTGATCCGGTTTAAACCGGTTTAAACTGGATAAAACCGGAGTGAACCGGTTTAAATCGGTTTAAAGCAGATAAAACCGAATTGAAACGGATGAAACCAGTTTATACTGGATAAACCGGATTGAATCGGTTAAAACTGGTTTAAACCGGATAAAACCAGACTGAACCGGTTTAAACCGGATCAAACCGGATTGAACCGTATTAAACAGGTTTCAACCGGATAGAACCGGATAGAACCGGTTTAAACCGGATAAAACCGGATTGAAGCAGTTTAAACTGGTTCAAACCGGATAAAACCAGATTGAAACGGTTTCAACCGGATTGAACCGGCTTAAACCGGATAAAACCGGACTGAACTGGTTTAAACCGATTTAAACCGGAAAAAAAGGATTGAACCGGTTTAAACTGGAGAAAACCGGATTGAACCGGCTTAAACCTGTTTAAACTGGATAGAACAGGTTTAAACCGGTATCCGGTTTAAACCGGATAAAACAGACATGAACCGGCTCAAACCGGTTTAAACCGGATAGATCCGGTTGAAACCCGTATAAACCGGATAAAACCGGATTGAACCGGTTTAAACCGGTTTAAACCAGATAAAACCGGATTGAAGCGGCTTAAACCGGTTTAAACCGGATAGAACCGGTTTAAACCGGATAGAATCCGTTTAAACCAGATAAAACCGGATTGAACCAGTTTAAACCGGTTTAAACCGGATAAAACCGGATTGAACCGGTTTAAACCGGTTTACACCAGATAGAACCGGATAGAAACGGTTTAAACCGGATAGAACCGGATAGAACCGGTTTAAACCGGATAAAACCGGATTGAACCGGTTTAAACCGGTTTAAAGCGGATAAAACCGGATTGAACTGGTTTAAACCGGATAAAACCGGATTGAACCGGTTTAAACCGGTTTCAACCGGATAGAACTGGATAGAACCGGTTTAAACTGGATAAAACCGGATTGAAACAGTCTAAACCGGTTTAAACTGGAGAAAACCGGATTGAATAGGTTTAAACTGAATAAAACCGGATTGACCCAGTTTAAACTGGTTTAAACCGGATAAAACCGGATTGAACCGGTTCAAACCGGTTTAAACCGGATAAAACCAAATTGAAACAGTTTAAACCGGATAAAATCAGATTGAACCGGTTAAAAACGGATAAAACCGGATTGAACCAGTTGAAACCCGTTTAAACCAGATGGAAACGGATAGAACCGGTTTAAACCGGATAAAACCGATTGAACTGGTTTAATCCAGTTAAAACAGGATAGAACAGGATAGAACCAGTTTAATCCGATTTAAAAAGATAGAACCGGATAGAACCGGTCTAAACGAGATAAAACCGGATTGAACCGGTTCAAACTGGTTTAAACCAGATAAAACCGGATTAAACCGTTTTAAAGCGCTTTAAACCGGATAAAACCAGATTGTACCAGTTTAAGCCGATTAAAAACGGATTGAACTGGTTTAAACCGGTCTAAACCGGATAAAACCGGTTTAAACCGGATAGAACCAGATTGAACCGGTTTAAACCACATAAAACCGGATTGAACCGGTTCAAACTGGTTTAAACCGGATAAAACCGGAGTGAACTTGTTTAAACCGGATAAAAACGGATTGAACCGGTTTAAACCGGATAAAACCGGATTGAACCGTTTCAAAACGGTTTTAAACGGATAAAACCGGAATGAACCGGTTTAAAGCGGATAAAACCGGATTGAACCGTTTCAAACCGGTTTTAAATGGATAAAACCGGAATGAACCGGTTTAAACCGGATAAAACCGGATTGAACCGTTTCAAACCGGTTTTAACCAGATAAAACGGGAATGAACCGGTTTAAACTGGTTTCAACCGGATAGAACCGGATAGAACCGGTTTAAACCGGATAAAACCGGATTGAACCGTTTTAAACCGGTTTAAACCGGATAAAACCAGACTGAACCGGTTTAAACTGGATAAAACCGGATTGAACCGGTTTAAACCGGTTTCAACTGTATAGAACCGGATAGAACCGGTTGAAACCGGATAAAACAGGATTGAACTGGTTTAAACTGGATAAAACCGGATTGAAACGGTTTAAAGTGGTTTCAAACGGATAGAACCGGATAGAACCGGTTTAAACTGGATAAAACTGGATTGAACTGGCTTAAACCGGTTTAAACCGGATTAAACCGGATTGAACCGGTTCAAACCGGTTTAAACCTGATAAAACCGGAATGAAGTGGTTTAAACCGGTTTAAAACGGATAGAACCGGATAGAAATGGTTTAAACCGGATAAAACCGGATTGATCTGGATTAAACCGGTTTAAAACGGATAAAACCGGTTTAAACGGGATAAAACCGGATTGAACCAGCTTAAACCGGTTTAAACCGGATAAAACTGGGTTGAATCGGTTTAAACCGGATGAAATCGGATTGAACAGGTTTAAACCTGTTTAAACCGTATAGAACCGGGTAAAACCGGTTGAAACCGGATAAAACCGGATTGATCCGGTTTAAACCGGTTTAAATTGGATAAAACCGGACTGAACCGGTTTAAATCGGTTTAAAGCAGATAAAACCGGATTGAAACGGATTAAACCAGTTTATACTGGATAAACCGGATTGAATCGGTTAAAACCGGTTTAAACCGGATAAAAACAGATTGTACCGGTTTAAACCGGATCAAACCGGATTGAACCGTATTAAACCGGTTTCAACCGGATAGAACCGGATAGAACCGGTTTAAACCGGATAAAACCGGATTGAAGCGGTTTAAACCGGTTCAAACCGGATAAAACCAGATTGAAACGGTTTAAACCAGATTGAACCGGCTTAAACCGGATAAAACCGGAATGAACTGGTTTAACCCGATTTAAACCAGAAAAACGGATTGAACCGGTTTAAACTGGATAAAACCGGATTGAACCGGCTTAAACCTGTTTAAACTGGATAGAACCGGTTTAAACCGGTATCCGGTTTAAACCGGATAAAACAGGCATGAACCGGCTCAAACCGGTTTAAACCGGATAGAACCGGTTGAAACCCGTTTAAACCGGATAAAACCGGATTGAACCGGTTTAAACCGGTTTAAACCGGATAAAACCGGATTGAAGCGGTTTAAACCGGTTTAAACCGGATAGAACCGGTTTAAACCGGATAGAATCCGTTTAAACCGGATAAAACCGGATTGAACCAGATTAAACCGGTTTAAACCGGATAAAACCGGATTTAACCGGTTTAAACCGGTTTACACCAGATAGAACTGGATAGAACCTGTTTAAACCAGATAGAACTGGATAGAACCGGTTTAAACCGGATAAAACCGGATTGTACCGGTTTAAACCGGTTTAAATTGGATAAAACCGGATTGAACTGGTTTAAACCGGATAAAACCGGATTGAAGCGGTTTAAACCGGTTTAAACCGGATAAAATCGGATTCAACCAGTTCAAACCGGTTTAAACCGGATAGAACAGGTTTAAACCGGATAAAAACAGATTGAACCGGTTTAAACCGGATAAAACCGGAATGAACTGTTTTAAACCGGTTTAAAACGGATAGAACCGGTTTAAACCGGATAAAACCGGATTGAACCAGTTTAAACCGGTTTAAACCAGGTAGAAATGGATAGAACTGGTTTAAACTGGATAAAACCGGATTGAACCGGTTTGAACTGGTCTAAACCAGATAAAACCGGATTGAACTGGTTTCAACCGGTTTAAACCGGATAAAACAAGATTGAACCGGTTGAAACTGGATAAAACCGGATTGAACCAGCTTAAACCGGTTTAAACCGGATAAAACCGGATTGAACCGGTTTAAACTGGTTTCAACCGGATTGAACCGGCTTAAACCGGTTTAAACCGGATAAAACCAGATTGAACCGGTTTAAACTGGATAAAACCGGATTGAACGGGCTTAAACCGGTTTAAACCGGATAAAACCGGATTGAACAGGTTCAAAAAGTTTAAACTGGATAAAACCGGATTGAACCGGTTTAAACTGGTTTCAACCGGATAGAACCGGATATAACCGGTTTAAACTGGATAAAACCGGAATGAACCGGTTTAAACCAGATAAAACCGGATTGAACCAGTTTAAACCGGTTTCAACTGTATAGAAACGGATAGAACCAGTTTCAACCGGACAAAACAGGATTGAACCGGCTTAAACTGGTTTAAACTGGATTGAACCGTTTCAAACTGGTTTAAACCGGATTAAACCGTATTGAACCGGTTCAAACCGGTTTAAACCTGATAAAACCGGAATGAACTGGTTTAAACCGGTTTAAAACGGATAGAACCGGATAGAAACGGTTTAAACCGGATAAAACCGGATTGAACTGGATTAAACAGGTTTAAAACGGATAAAACCGGTTTAAACTGGATAAAACCGGATTGAACCAGCTTAAACCGGTTTAAACCGCATAAAACTGGGTTGAATCGGTTTAAACCGGATGAAATCGGATTGAACAGGTTTAAACCAGTTTAAACCGTATAGACCCGGGTAAAACCGGTTGAAACCGGATAAAACCGGATTGATCCGGTTTAAACCGGTTTAAACTGGATAAAACCGGAGTGAACCGGTTTAAATCGGTTTAAAGCAGATAAAACCGAATTGAAACGGATTAAACCAGTTTATACTGGATAAACCGGATTGAATCGGTTAAAACCGGTTTAAACCGGATAAAACCAGATTGAACCGGTTTAAACCGGATCAAACCGGATTGAACCGTATTAAACAGGTTTCAACCGGATAGAACCGGATAGAACCGGTTTAAACCGGATAAAACCGGATTGAAGCGGTTTAAACTGGTTCAAACCGGATAAAACCAGATTGAAACGGTTTCAACCGGATTGAACCGGCTTAAACCGGATAAAACCGGACTGAACTGGTTTAAACCGATTTAAACCGGAAAAAAAGGATTGAACCGGTTTAAACTGGATAAAACCGGATTGAACCGGCTTAAACCTGTTTAAACTGGATAGAACCGGTTTAAACCGGTATCCGGTTTAAACCGGATAAAACAGGCATGAACCGGCTCAAACCGGTTTAAACCGGATTGATCCGGTTGAAACCCGTTTAAACTGGATAAAACCGGATTGAACCGGTTTAAACCGGTTTAAACCGGATAAAACCGGATTGAAGCGGTTTAAACCGGTTTAAACCGGATAGAACTGGTTTAAACCGGATAGAATCCGTTTAAACCAGATAAAACCGGATTGAACCAGTTTAAACCGGTTTAAACCGGATAAAACCGGATTGAACCGGTTTAAACCGGTTTACACCAGATAGAACCGGATAGAAACGGTTTAAACTGGATAGAACCGGATAGAACCGGTTTAAACCGGATAAAACCGGATTGAACCGGTTTAAACCGGTTTAAAGCGGATAAAACCGGATTGAACTGGTTTAAACCGGATAAAACCGGATTGAACCGGTTTAAACCGGTTTCAACCGGATAGAACTGGATAGAACCGGTTTAAACTGGATAAAACCGGATTGAAACAGTCTAAACCGGTTTAAACTGGAGAAAACCGGATTGAATAGGTTTAAACTGGATAAAACCGGATTGACCCAGTTTAAACTGGTTTAAACCGGATAAAACCGGATTGAACCGGTTCACACCGTTTTAAACCGGATAAAACCAAATTGAAACAGTTTAAACCGGATAAAATCAGATTGAACCGGTTTAAAACGGATAAAACCGGATTGAACCAGTTGAAACCCGTTTAAACCAGATGGAAACGGATAGAACCGGTTTAAACCGGATAAAACCGATTGAACTGGTTTAATCCAGTTAAAACAGGATAGAACAGGATAGAACCAGTTTAATCCGATTTAAAAAGGATAGAACCGGATAGAACCGGTCTAAACGAGATAAAACCGGATTGAACCGGTTCAAACTGGTTTAAACCAGATAAAACCGGATTAAACCGTTTTAAAGCGCTTTAAACTGGATAAAACCAGATTGTACCAGTTTAAGCCGATTAAAACCGGATTGAACTGGTTTAAACCGGTCTAAACCGGATAAAACCGGTTTAAACCGGATAGAACCAGATTGAACCGGTTTAAACCACATAAAACCGGATTGAACCGGTTCAAACCGGTTTAAACCGGATAAAACCGGAGTGAACTTGTTTAAACCGGATAAAAACGGATTGAACCGGTTTAAACCGGATAAAACCGGATTGAAGCGGTTTAAACTGGTTCAAACCGGATAAAACCAGATTGAAACGGTTTCAACCGGATTGAACCGGCTTAAACCGGATAAAACCGGACTGAACTGGTTTAAACCGATTTAAACCGGAAAAAAAGGATTGAACCGGTTTAAACTGGATAAAACCGGATTGAACCGGCTTAAACCTGTTTAAACTGGATAGAACCGGTTTAAACCGGTATCCGGTTTAAACCGGATAAAACAGGCATGAACCGGCTCAAACCGGTTTAAACCGGATAGATCCGGTTGAAACCCGTTTAAACTGGATAAAACCGGATTGAACCGGTTTAAACCGGTTTAAACCGGATAAAACCGGATTGAAGCGGTTTAAACCGGTTTAAACCGGATAGAACTGGTTTAAACCGGATAGAATCCGTTTAAACCAGATAAAACCGGATTGAACCAGTTTAAACCGGTTTAAACCGGATAAAACCGGATTGAACCGGTTTAAACCGGTTTACACCAGATAGAACCGGATAGAAACGGTTTAAACTGGATAGAACCGGATAGAACCGGTTTAAACCGGATAAAACCGGATTGAACCGGTTTAAACCGGTTTAAAGCGGATAAAACCGGATTGAACTGGTTTAAACCGGATAAAACCGGATTGAACCGGTTTAAACCGGTTTCAACCGGATAGAACTGGATAGAACCGGTTTAAACTGGATAAAACCGGATTGAAACAGTCTAAACCGGTTTAAACTGGAGAAAACCGGATTGAATAGGTTTAAACTGGATAAAACCGGATTGACCCAGTTTAAACTGGTTTAAACCGGATAAAACCGGATTGAACCGGTTCACACCGTTTTAAACCGGATAAAACCAAATTGAAACAGTTTAAACCGGATAAAATCAGATTGAACCGGTTTAAAACGGATAAAACCGGATTGAACCAGTTGAAACCCGTTTAAACCAGATGGAAACGGATAGAACCGGTTTAAACCGGATAAAACCGATTGAACTGGTTTAATCCAGTTAAAACAGGATAGAACAGGATAGAACCAGTTTAATCCGATTTAAAAAGGATAGAACCGGATAGAACCGGTCTAAACGAGATAAAACCGGATTGAACCGGTTCAAACTGGTTTAAACCAGATAAAACCGGATTAAACCGTTTTAAAGCGCTTTAAACTGGATAAAACCAGATTGTACCAGTTTAAGCCGATTAAAACCGGATTGAACTGGTTTAAACCGGTCTAAACCGGATAAAACCGGTTTAAACCGGATAGAACCAGATTGAACCGGTTTAAACCACATAAAACCGGATTGAACCGGTTCAAACCGGTTTAAACCGGATAAAACCGGAGTGAACTTGTTTAAACCGGATAAAAACGGATTGAACCGGTTTAAACCGGATAAAACCGGATTGAACCGTTTCAAAACGGTTTTAAACGGATAAAACCGGAATGAACCGGTTTAAAGTGGATAAAACCGGATTGAACCGTTTCAAACCGGTTTTAAATGGATAAAACCGGAATGAACCGGTTTAAACCGGATAAAACCGGATTGAACCGTTTCAAACCGGTTTTAACCAGATAAAACCGGAATGAACCGGTTTAAACTGGTTTCAACCGGATAGAACCGGATAGAACCGGTTTAAACCGGATAAAACCGGATTGAACCGTTTTAAACCGGTTTAAACCGGATAAAACCAGACTGAACCGGTTTAAACTGGATAAAACCGGATTGAACCGGTTTAAACCGGTTTCAACTGTATAGAACCGGATAGAACCGGTTGAAACCGGATAAAACAGGATTGAACTGGTTTAAACTGGATAAAACCGGATTGAAACGGTTTAAAGTGGTTTCAAACGGATAGAACCGGATAGAACCGGTTTAAACTGGATAAAACTGGATTGAACTGGCTTAAACCGGTTTAAACCGGATTAAACCGGATTGAACCGGTTCAAACCGGTTTAAACCTGATAAAACCGGAATGAAGTGGTTTAAACCGGTTTAAAACGGATAGAACCGGATAGAAATGGTTTAAACCGGATAAAACCGGATTGATCTGGATTAAACCGGTTTAAAACGGATAAAACCAGTTTAAACGGGATAAAACCGGATTGAACCAGCTTAAACCGGTTTAAACCGGATAAAACTGGGTTGAATCGGTTTAAACCGGATGAAATCGGATTGAACAGGTTTAAACCTGTTTAAACCGTATAGAACCGGGTAAAACCGGTTGAAACCGGATAAAACCGGATTGATCCGGTTTAAACCGGTTTAAACTGGATAAAACCGGACTGAACCGGTTTAAATCGGTTTAGAGCAGATAAAACCGGATTGAAACGGATTAAACCAGTTTATACTGGATAAACCGGATTGAATCGGTTAAAACCGGTTTAAACCGGATAAAAACAGATTGTACCGGTTTAAACCGGATCAAACCGGATTGAACCGTATTAAACCGGTTTCAACCGGATAGAACCGGATAGAACCGGTTTAAACCGGATAAAACCGGATTGAAGCGGTTTAAACCGGTTCAAACCGGATAAAAACAGATTGAAACGGTTTAAACCAGATTGAACCGGCTTAAACCGGATAAAACCGGAATGAACTGGTTTAACCCGATTTAAACCAGAAAAACGGATTGAACCGGTTTAAACTGGATAAAACCGGATTGAACCGGCTTAAACCTGTTTAAACTGGATAGAACCGGTTTAAACCGGTATCCGGTTTAAACCGGATAAAACAGGCATGAACCGGCTCAAACCGGTTTAAACCGGATAGAACCGGTTGAAACCCGTTTAAACCGGATAAAACCGGATTGAACCGGTTTAAACCGGTTTAAACCGGATAAAACCGGATTGAAGCGGTTTAAACCGGTTTAAACCGGATAGAATCCGTTTAAACCGGATAAAACCGGATTGAAGCGGTTTAAACCGGTTTAAACCGGATAAAATCGGATTCAACCAGTTCAAACCGGTTTAAACCGGATAGAACAGGTTTAAACCGGATAAAAACAGATTGAACCGGTTTAAACCGGATAAAACCGGAATGAACTGTTTTAAACCGGTTTAAAACGGATAGAACCGGTTTAAACCGAATAAAACCGGATTGAACCAGTTTAAAACGGTTTAAACCAGATAGAAATGGATAGAACTGGTTTAAACTGGATAAAACCGGATTGAACCGGTTTGAACTGGTCTAAACCAGATAAAACCGGATTGAACTGGTTTCAACCGGTTTAAACCGGATAAAACAAGATTGAACCGGTTGAAACCGGATAAAACCGGATTGAACCAGCTTAAACCGGTTTAAACCGGATAAAACCGGATTGAACCGGTTTAAACTGGTTTCAACCGGATAGAACCGGATAGAACCGGTTTAAACTGGATAAAACCGGATTGAACCGGCTTAAACCGGTTTAAACCGGATAAAACCAGATTGAACCGGTTTAAACTGGATAAAACCGGATTGAACGGGCTTAAACCGGTTTAAACTGGATAAAACCGGATTGAACAGGTTCAAAAAGGTTTAAACTGGATAAAACCGGATTGAACCGGTTTAAACTGGTTTCAACCGGATAGAACCGGATATAACCGGTTTAAACTGGATAAAACCGGAATGAACCGGTTTAAACCAGATAAAACCGGATTGAACCAGTTTAAACCGGTTTCAACTGTATAGAAACGGATAGAACCGGTTTCAACCGGATAAAACAGGATTGAACCGGCTTAAACTGGTTTAAACTGGATTGAACCGTTTCAAACTGGTTTAAACCGGATTAAACCGTATTGAACCGGTTCAAACCGGTTTAAACCTGATAAAACCGGAATGAACTGGTTTAAACCGGTTTAAAACGGATAGAACCGGATAGAAACGGTTTAAACCGGATAAAACCGGATTGAACTGGATTAAACAGGTTTAAAACGGATAAAACCGGTTTAAACTGGATAAAACCGGATTGAACCAGCTTAAACCGGTTTAAACCGCATAAAACTGGGTTGAATCGGTTTAAACCGGATGAAATCGGATTGAACAGGTTTAAACCTGTTTAAACCGTATAGACCCGGGTAAAACCGGTTGAAACCGGATAAAACCGGATTGATCCGGTTTAAACCGGTTTAAACTGGATAAAACCGGAGTGAACCGGTTTAAATCGGTTTAAAGCAGATAAAACCGAATTGAAACGGATTAAACCAGTTTATACTGGATAAACCGGATTGAATCGGTTAAAACCGGTTTAAACCGGATAAAACCAGATTGAACCGGTTTAAACCGGATCAAACCGGATTGAACCGTATTAAACAGGTTTCAACCGGATAGAACCGGATAGAACCGGTTTAAACCGGATAAAACCGGATTGAAGCGGTTTAAACTGGTTCAAACCGGATAAAACCAGATTGAAACGGTTTCAACCGGATTGAACCGGCTTAAACCGGATAAAACCGGACTGAACTGGTTTAAACCGATTTAAACCGGAAAAAAAGGATTGAACCGGTTTAAACTGAATAAAACCGGATTGAACCGGCTTAAACCTGTTTAAACTGGATAGAACCGGTTTAAACCGGTATCCGGTTTAAACCGGATAAAACAGGCATGAACCGGCTCAAACCGGTTTAAACCGGATAGATCCGGTTGAAACCCGTTTAAACTGGATAAAACCGGATTGAACCGGTTTAAACCGGTTTAAACCGGATAAAACCGGATTGAAGCGGTTTAAACCGGTTTAAACCGGATAGAACCGGTTTAAACCGGATAGAATCCGTTTAAACCAGATAAAACCGGATTGAACCAGTTTAAACCGGTTTAAAACGGATAAAACCGGATTGAACCGGTTTAAACCGGTTTACACCAGATAGAACCGGATAGAAACGGTTTAAACCGGATAGAACCGGATAGAACCGGTTTAAACCGGATAAAACCGGATTGAACCGGTTTAAACCGGTTTAAAGCGGATAAAACCGGATTGAACTGGTTTAAACCGGATAAAACCGGATTGAACCGGTTTAAACCGGTTTAAACTGGAGAAAACCGGATTGAATAGGTTTAAACTGGATAAAACCGGATTGACCCAGTTTAAACTGGTTTAAACCGAATAAAACCGGATTGAACCGGTTCACACCGTTTTAAACCGGATAAAACCAAATTGAAACAGTTTAAACCGGATAAAATCAGATTGAACCGGTTTAAAACGGATAAAACCGGATTGAACCAGTTGAAACCCGTTTAAACCAGATGGAAACGGATAGAACCGGTTTAAACCGGATAAAACCGATTGAACTGGTTTAATCCAGTTAAAACAGGATAGAACAGGATAGAACCAGTTTAATCCGATTTAAAAAGGATAGAACCGGATAGAACCGGTCTAAACGAGATAAAACCGGATTGAACCGGTTCAAACTGGTTTAAACCAGATAAAACCGGATTAAACCGTTTTAAAGCGCTTTAAACCGGATAAAACCAGATTGTACCAGTTTAAGCCGATTAAAACCGGATTGAACTGGTTTAAACCGGTCTAAACCGGATAAAACCGGTTTAAACCGGACAGAACCAGATTGAACCGGTTTAAACCACATAAAACCGGATTGAACCGGTTCAAACCGGTTTAAACCGGATAAAACCGGAGTGAACTTGTTTAAACCGGATAAAAACGGATTGAACCGGTTTAAACCGGATAAAACCGGATTGAACCGTTTCAAAACGGTTTTAAATGGATAAAACCGGAATGAACCGGTTTAAAGTGGATAAAACCGGATTGAACCGTTTCAAACCGGTTTTAACCAGATAAAACCGGAATGAACCGGTTTAAACTGGTTTCAACCGGATAGAACCGGATAGAACCGGTTTAAACCGGATAAATCCGGATTGAACTGTTTTAAACCGGTTTAAACCGGATAAAACCAGACTGAACCGGTTTAAACTGGATAAAACCGGATTGAACCGGTTTAAACCGGTTTCAACTGTATAGAACCGGATAGAACCGGTTGAAACCGGATAAAACAGGATTGAACTGGTTTAAACTGGATAAAACCGGATTGAAACGGTTTAAAGTGGTTTCAAACGGATAGAACCGGATAGAACCGGTTTAAACTGGATAAAACTGGATTGAACTGGCTTAAACCGGTTTAAACCGGATTAAACCGGATTGAACCGGTTCAAACCGGTTTAAACCTGATAAAACCGGAATGAAGTGGTTTAAACCGGTTTAAAACGGATAGAACCGGATAGAAATGGTTTAAACCGGATAAAACCGGATTGATCTGGATTAAACCGGTTTAAAACGGATAAAACCGGTTTAAACGGGATAAAACCGGATTGAACCAGCTTAAACCGGTTTAAACCGGATAAAACTGGGTTGAATCGGTTTAAACCGGATGAAATCGGATTGAACAGGTTTAAACCTGTTTAAACCGTATAGAACCGGGTAAAACCGGTTGAAACCGGATAAAACCGGATTGATCCGGTTTAAACCAGTTTAAACTGGATAAAACCGGACTGAACCGGTTTAAATCGGTTTAAAGCAGATAAAACCGGATTGAAACGGATTAAACCAGTTTATACTGGATAAACCGGATTGAATCGGTTAAAACCGGTTTAAACCGGATAAAAACAGATTGTACCGGTTTAAACCGGATCAAACCGGATTGAACCGTATTAAACCGGTTTCAACCGGATAGAACCGGATAGAACCGGTTTAAACCGGATAAAACCGGATTGAAGCGGTTTAAACCGGTTCAAACCGGATAAAACCAGATTGAAACGGTTTAAACCAGATTGAACCGGCTTAAACCGGATAAAACCGGAATGAACTGGTTTAACCCGATTTAAACCAGAAAAACGGATTGAACCGGTTTAAACTGGATAAAACCGGATTGAACCGGCTTAAACCTGTTTAAACTGGATAGAACCGGTTTAAACCGGTATCCGGTTTAAACCGGATAAAACAGGCATGAACCGGCTCAAACAGGTTTAAACCGAATAGAACCGGTTGAAACCCGTTTAAACCGGATAAAACCGGATTGAACCGGTTTAAACCGGTTTAAACCGGATAAAACCGGATTGAAGCGGTTTAAACCGGTTTAAACCGGATAGAATCCGTTTAAACCGGATAAAACCGGATTGAACCAGATTAAACCGGTTTAAACCGGATAAAACCGGATTTAACCGGTTTAAACCGGTTTTCACCAGATAGAACTGGATAGAACCTGTTTAAACCAGATAGAACTGGATAGAACCGGTTTAAACCGGATAAAACCGGATTGTACCGGTTTAAACCGGTTTAAATTGGATAAAACCGGATTGAACTGGTTTAAACCGGATAAAACCGGATTGAACTGGTTTAAACCGGTTTCAACCGGATAGAACCGGATAGAACCGGTTTAACCCGGATAAAACCGGATTGAAACAGTCTAAACCGGTTTAAACTGGAGAAAACCGGATTGAATAGGTTTAAACTGGATAAAACCGGATTGACCCAGTTTAAACTGGTTTAAACCGGATAAAACCGGATTGAACTGGTTCAAACCGGTTTAAACCGGATAAAACCAAATTGAAACAGTTTAAACCGGATAAAATCAGATTGAACCGGTTTAAAACGGATAATACCAGATTGAACCAGTTGAAAACCGTTTAAACCAGATGGAAACGGATAGAACCGGTTTAAACCGGAAAAAACCGGATTGAACGGGTTTAATCCAGTTAAAACAGGATAAAACAGGATAGAACCAGTTTAATCCGATTAAAAAGGATAGAACCGGATAGAACCGGTCTAAACGAGATAAAACCGGATTGAACCGGTTCAAACTGGTTTAAACCGGATAAAAACGGATTAAACCGTTTTAAAGCGCTTTAAACCGGATAAAACCAGATTGAACCAGTTTAAGCCGATTAAAACCAGATTGAACCGGTTCAAACCGGTTTAAACCGGATATAACAGGAGTGAACTTGTTTAAACCGGATAAAAAAGGATTGAACCGGTTTAAACCGGATAAAACCAGATTGAACCGTTTCAAACAGGTTTTAAACGGATAAAACCGGAATGAACCGGCTTAAAACGGATAAAACCGGATTGAACCGGTTCAAACCGGATAGAACCGGATAGAACCGGTTTAACCGGATAAAACCGGATTGAACCGGTTTAAACCACATAAAACCGGATTGAACCGGTTCATACCGGTTTAAACCGGATAAAACCGGAGTGAACTTGTTTAAACCGGATAAAAACGGATTGAACCGGTTTAAACCGGATAAAACCGGATTGAACCGTTTCAAACCGGTTTTAAACGGATAAAACCGGAATGAACCGGTTTAAACCGGATAAAACCGGATTGAACCGTTTCAAACCGGTTTTAAACGGATAAAACCGGAATGAACCGGTTTAAACTAGATAAAACCGTATTGAACCGGCTTAAACCGGTTTAAACCGGATAAAACCGGATTGAACCGGTTTAAACTGGTTTAAACCGGATAAAACCGGATTGAACTGGTTTAAAACGGATAAAAACGGATTGAACCGGTTTAAACCGGTTTCAACCGGATAGAACTGGATAGAACCGGTTTAAACCGGATAAAACCGGATTGAAGCGGTTTAAACCGGTTTAAACCGGATAAAATCGGATTGAACCGGTTCAAACCGGTTTAAACCGGATAGAACAGGTTTAAACCGGATAAAAACAGATTGAACCGGTTTAAACCAGATAAAACCGGAATGAACTGTTTTAAACCGGTTTAAAACGGATAGAACTGGTTTAAACCGGATAAAACCGGATTGAACCAGTTTAAACCGGTTTAAACCAGATAGAAATGGATAGAACTGGTTTAAACTGGATAAAACCGGATTGAACCGGTTTGAACTGGTCTAAACCAGATAAAACCGGATTGAACTGGTTTCAACCGGTTTAAACCGGATAAAACAAGATTGAACCGGTTTAAACCGGATAAAACCGGATTGAACCAGCTTAAACCGGTTTAAACCGGATAAAACCGGATTGAACCGGTTTAAACTGGTTTCAACCGGATAGAACCGGATAGAACCGGTGTAAACTGGATAAAACCGGATTGAACCGGCTTAAACCGGTTTAAACCGGATAAAACCAGATTGAACCGGTTTAAACTGGATAAAACCGGATTGAACGGGCTTAAACCGGTTTAAACCGGATAAAACCGGATTGAACCGGTTCAAAAAGGTTTAAACTGGATAAAACCGGATTGAACCGGTTTAAACTGGTTTCAACCGGATAGAACCGGATATAACCGGTTTAAACTGGATAAAACCGGAATGAACCGGCTTAAACAGGTCTAAACCGGATAAAACCCGATTGAACAGGCTTAAACTGGTATAAACAGCATAGAACCGGTTTAAACCGGATAAAACCGGATTGAACCGTTTTAAACCGGTTTAAACCGGATAAAACCAGACTGAACCGGTTTAAACCGGATAAAACCGGATTGAACCAGTTTAAACCGGTTTCAACTGTATAGAAACGGATAGAACCGGTTTCAACCGGATAAAACAGGATTGAACCGGCTTAAACTGGTTTAAACCGGATTGAACCGTTTCAAACTGTTTTAAACCGGATTAAACCGTATTGAACCGGTTCAAACCGGTTTAAACCTGATAAAACCGGAATGAACTGGTTTAAACCGGTTTAAAACGGATAGAACCGGATAGAAACGGTTTAAACCGGATAAAACCGGATTGAACTGGATTAAACCGGTTTAAATCGGATAAAACCGGTTTAAACTGGATAAAACCGGATTGAACCAGCTTAAACCGATTTAAACCGGATAAAACTGGGTTGAATCGGTTTAAACTGGATGAAATCGGATTGAACAGGTTTAAACCTGTTTAAACCGTATAGAACCGGGTAAAACCGGTTGAAACCGGATAAAACCGGATTGATCCGGTTTAAACCGGTTTAAACTGGATAAAACCGGAGTGAACCGGTTTAAATCGGTTTAAAGCAGATAAAACCGAATTGAAACGGATTAAACCAGTTTATACTGGATAAACCGGATTGAATCGGTTAAAACCGGTTTAAACCGGATAAAACCAGATTGAACCGGTTTAAACCGGATCAAACCAGATAGAACCGGTTTATACCGGATAAAACCGGATTGAAGCGGTTTAAACCGGTTCAAACCGGATAAAACCAGATTGAAACGGTTTAAACCGGTTTAAACTGGAGATAACCGGATTGAATAGGTTTAAACTGGATAAAACCGGATTGACCCAGTTTAAACTGGTTTAAACCGGATAAAACCGGATTGAACCGGTTCAAACCGGTTTAAACCGGATAAAACCAAATTGAAACAGTTTAAACCGGATAAAATCAGATTGAACCGGTTTAAAACGGATAAAACCGGATTGAACCAGTTGAAACCCGTTTAAACCAGATGGAAACGGATAGAACCGGTTTAAACCGGATAAAACCGATTGAACTGGTTTAATCCAGTTAAAACAGGATAGAACAGGATAGAACCAGTTTAATCCGATTTAAAAAGGATAGAACCGGATAGAACCGGTCTAAACGAGATAAAACCGGATTGAACCGGTTCAAACTGGTTTAAACCAGATAAAACCGGATTAAACCGTTTTAAAGGGCTTTAAACCGGATAAAACCATATTGAACCAGTTTAAGCCGATTAAAACCGGATTGAACTGGTTTAAACCGGTCTAAACCGGATAAAACCGGTTTAAACCGGATAGAACCAGATTGAACCGGTTTAAACCACATAAAACCTGATTGAACCGGTTCAAACCAGTTTAAACCGGATAAAACCGGAGTGAACTTGTTTAAAACGGATAAAAACGGATTGAACCGGTTTAAACCGGATAAAACCGGATTGAACCGTTTCAAAACGGTTTTAAATGGATAAAACCGGAATGAACCGGTTTAAAGCGGATAAAACCGGATTGAACCGTTTCAAACCGGTTTTAAACGGATAAAACCGGAATGAACCGGTTTAAACCGGATAAAACCGGATTGAACCGTTTCAAACCGGTTTTAAAAAGATAAAACCGGAATGAACCGGTTTAAACGGGTTTCAACCGGATAGAACCGGATAGAACCGGTTTAAATTGGATAAAACCAGAATGAACTGGTTTAAACCGGATAAAACCGGATTGAACCGGATGAAACCGGTTGAAACCGGATATAAACGGATTGAAGCAGTTTAAACCGGTTTAAAACTGATAAAACCGGAATGAACCGGCCTAAACCGGTTTAAACCTGATAGGACCGGTTCAAACTGGATAAAACCAAATTGAACTGGCTTAAACGGGTTTAAACCGGATAGAACAGGTTTAAACCGGATAAAACCGGATTGAACCGGTTTTAACCGGATAAAACCGCATTGAACTGGTTTAAACCAGTTTCAACTGGATAGAACCGGATAGAACCGGTTTAAACTGGATAAAACCGGATTGAACCAGCTTAAACAGGTTTAAACCGGATAAAACCGGATTGAACCGGTTCAAACCGGTTTAAACCGGATAAAACCAGAGTGAACTGGTTTAAACCAGATAAAACCGGATTGAACCGGTTTAAACAGGATAAAACCGGAATCAACTGTTTTAAACCGGTTTAAAACGGATAGAACCGGTTTAAACCGGATAAAACCTGATTGATCCGGTTTATCCTGGTTTCAACCGGATAGAACCGGATAGAACCGGTTTAAACTGGATAAAACCGGATTGAACCGGCTTAAACCGGTTTAAACCGGATAAAACCAGATTGAACCGGTTTAAACTGGATAAAACCGGATTGAACCGGCTTAAACCGGTTTAAACCGGACAAAACCGGATTGAACCGGTTCAAACAGGTTTAAACTGGATAAAACCGGATTGAACCGGTTTAAACTGGTTTCAACCGGATAGAACTGGATAGAACCGGTTTAAACTGGATAAAACCGGAATGAACCGGCTTAAACAGGTCTAAACCGGATAAAACCCGATTGAACAGGCTTAAACTGGTATAAACAGCATAGAACCGGTTTAAACCGGATAAAACCGGATTGAACCGTTTTAAACCGGTTTAAACCGGATAAAACCAGACTGAACCGGTTTAAACCGGATAAAACCGGATTGAACCAGTTTAAACCGTTTTCAACTGTATAGAAACGGATAGAACCGGTTCAAACCGGATAAAACAGGATTGAACTGGCTTAAACTGGTTTAAACCGGATTGAACCGGTTCAAACCGGTTTAAACCTGATAAAACCGGAATGAACTGGATTAAACCGGTTTAAAACGGATAAAACCGGTTTAAACTGGATAAAACCGGATTGAACCAGCTTAAACCGGTTTAAACCGGATAAAACTGGGTTGAATCGGTTTAAACCGGATGAAATCGGATTGAACAGGTTTAAACCTGTTTAAACCGTATAGAACTGGGTAAAACCGGTTGAAACAGGATAAAACCGGATTGATCCGGTTTAAACCGGTTTAAACTGGATAAAACCGGACTGAACCGGTGTAAATCGGTTTAAACCGGATAAAACCGGATTGAACCGGATGAAACCGGTTGAAACCGGATATAAACGGATTGAAGCAGTTTAAACCGGTTTAAAACTGATAAAACCGGAATGAACCGGCCTAAACCGGTTTAAACCTGATAGGACCGGTTTAAACTGGATAAAACCAGATTGAACTGGCTTAAACGGGTTTAAACCGGATAGAACAGGTTTAAACCGGATAAAACCGGATTGAACCGGTTTTAACTGGATAAAACCGCATTGAACTGGTTTAAACCAGTTTCAACTGGATAGAACCGGATAGAACCGGTTTAAACTGGATAAAACCGGATTGAACCAGCTTAAACAGGTTTAAACCGGATAAAACCGGATTGAACCGGTTCAAACCGGTTTAAACCGGATAAAACCAGAGTGAACTGGTTTAAACCAGATAAAACCGGATTGAACCGGTTTAAACAGGATAAAACCGGGATGAACTGGTTTAAACCGGATAAAACCGGACTGAACCAGTTTAAACCAGATAAAACCGGATTGAACCATTTCAAACCGGTTTTAACCTGATAAAACCGGAATGAAACGGTTTAAACCGGATAAAAACGGATTGAACCGGTTTAAACCGGATAAATCCGGATTGAACCGGTTTAAACCGGTTTAAAACGGATAGAAGTGGATAGAAACGGTTTAAACCGGATAAAACCGGATTGAACCGGTGTAAACCGGTTGAAACCGGATAAAAACGGATTGAAAGTTTTTAAACCGGTTTAAACTGGATAAAACTGGAATGAACCGGCTTAAACAGGTCTAACCCGGATAAAACCCGATTGAACAGGCTTAAACTGGTATAAACAGCATAGAACCGGTTTAAACCGGATAAAACCGGATTGAACTGGTTTAAACCGGTTGAAACCGGATAAAACCAGACTGAACCGGTTTAAACCGGATAAAACCGGATTGAACCGGTTTAATACGGTTTCAACCGGATAGAACCGGTTTAAACCGGATAAAACCTGATTGATCCGGTTTAAACCGGTTTCAACTGTATAGAACCGGATAGAACCGGTTTAAACCGGATAAAACAGGATTGAACTGGTTTAAACCGGATAAAACCGGATTGAACCAGTTTAAACTGGTTTCAACTGGATAGAACCGGATAGAACAGGTTTAAACTGGATAAAACCGGATTGAACCGGCTTAAACCGGTTTAAACCAGATAAAACCAGATTGAACCGGCTTAAACCGGTTTAAACCGGATAAAACAGGAATGAACTGTTTTAAACCGGTTTAAAACGGATAGAACCGGTTTAAACCGGATAAAACCTGATTGATCCGGTTTAAACTGGTTTCAACCGGATAGAACCGGATAGAACCGGTTTAAACTGGATAAAACCGGATTGAACCGGCTTAAACCGGTATAAACCGGATAAAACCAGATTGAACCGGTTTAAACTGGATAAAACCGGATTGAACCGGCTTAAACCGGTTTAAACCGGATAAAACCGGATTGAACCGGTTCAAAGAGGTTTAAACTGGATAAAACCGGATTGAACCGGTTTAAACTGGTTTCAACCGGATAGAACTGGATAGAACCGGTTTAAACTGGATAAAACCGGAATGAACCGGCTTAAACAGGTCTAAACCGGATAAAACCCGATTGAACAGGCTTAAACTGGTATAAACAGCATAGAACCTGTTTAAACCGGATAAAACCGGATTGAACCGTTTTAAACCGGTTTAAACCGGATAAAACCAGACTGTACCGGTTTAAACCGGATAAAACCGGATTGAACCAGGTTAAACCGTTTTCAACTGTATAGAAACGGATAGAACCGGTTTAAACTGGATAAAACAGGATTGAACCGGCTTAAACTGGTTTAAACCGGATTGAACCGGTTCAAACCGGTTTAAACCTGATAAAACCGGAATGAACTGGATTAAACCGGTTTAAAACGGATAAAACCGGTTTAAACTGGATAAAACCGGATTGAACCAGCTTAAACCGGTTTAAACCGGATAAAACTGGGTTGAATCGGTTTAAACCGGATGAAATCGGATTGAACAGGTTTAAACCTGTTTAAACCGTATAGAACTGGGTAAAACCGGTTGAAACCGGATAAAACCGGATTGATCCGGTTTAAACCGGTTTAAACTGGATAAAACCGGACTGAACCGGTTTAAATCGGTTTAAAGCAGATAAAACCGGATTGAAACGGATTAAACCAGTTTATACTGGATAAACCGGATTGAATCGGTTAAAACCGGTGTAAACCGGATAAAACCAGATTGAACCGGTTTAAACCGGATCAAACCGGCATGAACCGGCTCAAACCGGTTTAAACTGGATAGAACCGGTTGAAACCCGTTTAAACCGGATAAAACCGGATTGAACCGGTTTAAACCGGTTTAAACCGGATAAAACCGGATTGAAGCGGTTTAAACCGGTTTAAACCGGATAGAACCGGTTTAAACCGGATAGAATCCCTTTAAACCGGATAAAATCGGATTGAAACAGTTTTAACCGGTTTAAACCGGATAAAACCGGATTGAACCGGTTTAAACCGGTTTACACCAGATAGAACCGGATAGAACCGGTTTAAACCGGATAGAACCGGATAGAACCGGTTTAAACCGGATAAAACCGGATTGAACCGCTTTAAACCGGTTTAAA
The DNA here is from genome assembly GCF_027409185.1 of Cynocephalus volans. Classification (NCBI taxonomy): domain Eukaryota; kingdom Metazoa; phylum Chordata; class Mammalia; order Dermoptera; family Cynocephalidae; genus Cynocephalus; species Cynocephalus volans. The sequence goes on along the minus strand of NW_026902422.1, from coordinate 62,122 downwards.
GCGGATAAAACCGGATTGAACTGGTTTAAACCGGATAAAACTGGATTGAACCGGTTTAAACCGGTTTCAACCGGATAGCACCGGATAGAACCGGTTTAAACTGGATAAAACCGGATTGAAACAGTCTAAACCGGTTTAAACTGGAGAAAACCGGATTGAATAGGTTTAAACTGGATAAAACCGGATTGACCCAGTTTAAACTGGTTTAAACCGGATAAAACCGGATTGAACCGGTTCAAACCGGTTTAAACCGGATAAAACCAAATTGAAACAGTTTAAACCGGATAAAATCAGATTGAACCGGTTTAAAACGGATAAAACCGGATTGAACTAGTTGAAACCCGTTTAAACCAGATGGAAACGGATAGAACCGGTTTAAACCGGATAAAACCGGATTGAACTGGTTTAATCCAGTTAAAACAGGATAGAACAGGATAGAACCAGTTTGATCCGATTTAAAAAGGATAGAACCGGATAGAACCGGTCTAAACGAGATAAAACCGGATTGAACCAGTTCAAACTGGTTTAAACCGGATAAAACCGGATTAAACCGTTTTAAAGCGCTTTAAACCGGATAAAACCAGATTGAACCAGTTTAAGCCGATTAAAATCGGATTGAACTGGTTTAAACCGGTTTAAACCGGATAAAACCGGTTTAAACCGGATAGAACCAGATTGAACCGGTTTAAACCACATAAAACTGGATTGAACCGGTTCAAACCGGTTTAAACCGGATAAAACCGGAGTGAACTTGTTTAAACCGGATAAAAACGGATTGAACCGGTTTAAACTGGGTAAAACCAGATTGAACCGTTTCAAAACGGTTTTAAACAGATAAAACCGGAATGAACCGGTTTAAACCGGATAAAACCGGATTGAACCGTTTCAAACCGGTTTCAAACGGATAAAACCGGAATGAACCGGTTTAAACCGGATAAAACCGGATTGAACCGTTTCAAACCGGTTTTAACCGGATAAAACCGGAATGAACCGGTTTAAACTGGTTTAAACCGGATAGAACCGGATAGAACCGGTTTAAACTGGATAAAACCGGATTGAACCGGCTTAAAATGGTTTAAACCGGATAAAACCAGATGAACCGGTTCAAACCGGATAGAACCGGATAGAACCGGTTTAAACCGGATAAAACTGGATTGAACCGGTTTAAACCGGTTTAAACCGGATAAAACCGGATTGAACTGGTTTAAAACCGGATAAATCTGGATTGAACCGGTTTAAACTGGTTTCAACCGGATAGAACTGGATAGAACCAGTTTAAAACGGATAAAACCGGATTGAAGCGGTTTAAACCGGATAAAACCACATTGAAACGGTTTAAATCGGATTGAACCGGCTTAAACCGGATAAAAACGGAATGAACTGGTTTAAACCGGTTTAAACCGGAAAAAACGGATTGAACCGGTTTAAACTGGATAAAACCGGATAGAACCGGTTTAATCCGGATTAAACCAGATAAAAACCGATTGAACCGGTTTAAACCGGCTTAAACCGGATAGAAACGGATTGAAGCGGTTTAAACCGGTTTAAACCGGATAGAACCGGAATGAACTGGTCTAAACCCGATAAAACCGGTTTAAACCAGATAAAACCGGATTGAACCAGGTCAAACCGGTTTAAACCGGATAAAACCGGAATGAACTGGTTTAAAACCGGATAAAACCGGATTGAACCGGATGAAACCGGTTGAAACCGGATATAAACGGATTGAAGCAGTTTAAACCGGTTTAAAACTGATAAAACCGGAATGAACCGGCCTAAACCGGTTTAAACCTGATAGGACCGGTTTAAACTGGATAAAACCAGATTGAACTGGCTTAAACGGGTTTAAACCGGATAGAACAGGTTTAAACCGGATAAAACCGGATTGAACTGGTTTTAACCGGATAAAACCGAATTGAACTGGTTTAAACCAGTTTCAACTGGATAGAACCGGATAGAACTGGTTTAAACTGGATAAAACCGGATTGAACCAGCTTAAACAGGTTTAAACCGGATAAAACCGGATTGAACCGGTTCAAACCGGTTTAAACCGGATAAAACCGGACTGAACTGGTTTAAACCAGATAAAACCGGATTGAACCGGTTTAAACAGGATAAAACCGGAATGAACTGGTTTAAACCGGATAAAACCGGACTGAACCAGTTTAAACCGGATAAAACCGGATTGAACCATTTCAAACCGTTTTTTAACCTGATAAAACCGGAATGAAACGGTTTAAACCGGATAAAAACGGATTGAACCGGTTTAAACCGGATAAATCCGGATTGAACCGGTTTAAACCGGTTTAAAACGGATAGAAGTGGATAGAAACGGTTTAAACCGGATAAAACCGGATTGAACCGGTGTAAACCGGTTGAAACCGGATAAAAACGGATTGAAAGGGTTTAAACCGGTTTAAACTGGATAAAACTGGAATGAACCGGCTTAAACAGGTCTAAACCGGATAAAACCCGATTGAACAGGCTTAAACTGGTATAAACAGCATAGAACCGGTTTAAACCGGATAAAACCGGATTGAACCGGTATAAACCGGTTGAAACCGGATAAAACCAGACTGAACCGGTTTAAACCGGATAAAAGCGGATTGAACCGGTTTAATACGGTTTCAACCGGATAGAACCGGTTTAAACCGGATAAAACCTGATTGATCCGGTTTAAACCGGTTTCAACTGTATAGAACCGGATAGAACCGGTTTAAACCGGATAAAACAGGATTGAACTGGTTTAGACCGGATAAAACCGGATTGAACCAGTTTAAACTGGTTTCAACTGGATAGAACCGGATAGAACAGGTTTAAACTGGATAAAACCGGATTGATCCGGCTTAAACCGGTTTAAACCAGATAAAACCGGATTGAACCGGCTTAAACCGGTTTAAACCGGATAAAACAGGAATGAACTGTTTTAAACCGGTTTAAAACGGATAGAACCGGTTTAAACCGGATAAAACCTGATTGATCCGGTTTAAACTGGTTTCAACCGGATAGAACCGGATAGAACCGTTTTAAACTGGATAAATCCGGATTGAACCGGCTTAAACCGGTTTTAAACCGGATAAAACCAGATTGAACCGGTTTAAACTGGATAAAACCGGATTGAACCGGCTTAAACCGGTTTAAACCGGATAAAACCGGATTGAACCGGTTCAAACAGGTTTAAACTGGATAAAACCGGATTGAACCGGTTTAAACTGGTTTCAACCGGATAGAACTGGATAGAACCGGTTTAAACTGGATAAAACCGGAATGAACCGGCTTAAACAGGTCTAAACCGGATAAAACCCGATTGAACAGGCTTAAACTGGTATAAACAGCATAGAACCTGTTTAAACCGGATAAAACCGGATTGAACCGGTTTAATCCGGATTAAACCAGATAAAAACCGATTGAACCGGTTTAAACCGGCTTAAACCAGATAGAACCGGATAGAACCGGTTTAAACTGGTTTCAACCGGATAGAACTGGATAGAACCAGTTTAAAACGGATAAAACCGGAATGAAGCGGTTTAAACCGGTTTAAACCGGATAAAACCGGATTGATCCGGTTTAAACCGGACAAAAACGGATTGAACTGGATTAAACCGGTTTAAAACGGATAAAACCGGTTTAAACCGGATAAAACCAAATTGAACCAGTTTAAACCCCATAAAACCAGATTGAACCGGTTTAAAACGGATAAAACCGGATTGAACCAGTTTAAACCGGTTAAAATCAGATAGAAATGGATAGAACTGGTTTAAACCGGATAAAACCGGACGGAACCGGTTTGAAATGGTCTAAACAAGATAAAACCAGATTGAACTGTTTTCAACCGGTTTAAACCAGAAAAAACAAGATTGAACCGGTTTAATCCGGATAAAACCGGATTGAACCAGCTTAAACCGGTTTAAATCGGATAAAATGGATTGAACCGGTTTAAACCGGATAAAATCGGATTGATCCGGTTTAAACTGGTTTAAACAGGATAAAACCGGATTGAACTGGTTTATAACGGTTTAAACCGGATAAAACCGGTTTAAACGGGATAAAACCAAATTGAACCAGTTTAAACCGGATAATACAAGATTGAACCGGTTTAAGCCGGATAAAACCGGATTAAACTAGTTTAAACCGGATAAACCGGATAAAACCGGATATAACCGGTTTTAACTGGATAAAACCAGAATGAACTGGTTCAAACAGGATAAAACCGGTTTAAACCAGATAAAACCGGATTGAAACGGTTTAAACCGGTTTCAACCAGATAGAACCGGAATGAACTGTTCTAAACCGGATAAAACCGGTTTAAACCAGATAAAACCGGATTGAACCAGTTCAAACCGGTTTAAACCGGATAAAACCGGAATGAACTGGTTTAAACCGGATAAAACCGGATTGAACCGGATGAAACCGGTTGAAACCGGATATAAACGGATTGAAGCAGTTTAAACCGGTTTAAAACTGATAAAACCGGAATGAACCGGCCTAAACCGGTTTAAAACTGATAGGACCGGTTTAAACTGGATAAAACCAGATTGAACTGGCTTAAACGGGTTTAAACCGGATAGAACAGGTTTAAACCGGATAAAACCGGATTGAACCGGTTTTAACCGGATAAAACCGCATTGAACTGGTTTAAACCAGTTTCAACTGGATAGAACCGGATAGAACCGGTTTAAACTGGATAAAACCGGATTGAACCAGCTTAAACAGGTTTAAACCGGATAAAACCGGATTGAACCGGTTCAAACCGGTTTAAACCGGATAAAACCAGAGTGAACTGGTTTAAACCAGATAAAACCGGATTGAACCGGTTTAAACAGGATAAAATCGGAATGAACTGGTTTAAACCGGATAAAACCGGACTGAACCAGTTTAAACCAGATAAAACTGGATTGAACCATTTCAAACCGGTTTTAACCTGATAAAACCGGAATGAAACGGTTTAAACCGGATAAGAACGGATTGAACCGGTTTAAACCGGATAAATCCGGATTGAACCGGTTTAAACCGGTTTAAAACAGATAGAAGTGGATAGAAACGGTTTAACCAGATAAAACCAGATTGAACCGGTGTAAACCGGTTGAAACCGGATAAAAACGGATTGAAAGGGTTTAAACCGGTTTAAACTGGATAAAACTGGAATGAACCGGCTTAAACAAGTCTAAACCGGATAAAACCCGATTGAACAGGCTTAAACTGGTATAAACAGCATAGAACCGGTTTAAACCGGATAAAACCGGATTGAACTGGTTTAAACTGGTTGAAACCGGATAAAACCAGACTGAACCGGTTTAAACCGGATAAAACCGGATTGAACCGGTTTAATACGGTTTCAACCGGATAGAACCGGTTTAAACCGGATAAAACCTGATTGATCCGGTTTAAACCGGTTTCAACTGTATAGAACCAGATAGAACCGGTTTAAACCGGATAAAACAGGATTGAACCGGCTTAAACCGGTTTAAACCGGATAAGACCGGATTGAACCGGTTCAAATCGGTTTTAAACCGGATAAAACCGGAATGAACTGTTTTAAACCGGTTAAAACGGATAGAACCGGTTTAAACCGGATAATACCGGATTGAACTAGTTTAAACCGGTTTAAACCAGATAGAAATGGATAGAACTGGTTTAAACTGGATAAAACAGGAATGAACCGGTTTGAACTGGTCTAAACCAGATAAAACCGGATTGAACTGGTTTCAAACGGTTTAAACCGGATAAAACAAGATTGAACCGTTTTAAACCGGATAAAACCGGATTGAACCAGCTTAAACCGGTTAAAACCGGATAAAATCGGATTGAACCGGTTTAAACTGGTTTCAACCGGATAGAACCGGTTTAAACTGGATAAAACCGGATTGAACCGGCTTAAACCGGTTTAAACCGGATAAAACCAGATTGAACCGGTTTAAACCGGATAAAACCGGATTGAACCGGCTTAAACCGGTTTAAACCGGATAAAACCGGATTGAACCGGTTCAAACAGGTTTAAACCGGATAAAACCGGAATGAACTGGTTTAAACCAGGTTAAACCGGATAGAACCGGATAGAAACGGTATAAACCGGATAAAACCGGATTGAACCGGTTCAAACCGGTTTAAACCTGATAAAACCGGAATGAAGTGGTTTAAACCGGTTTAAACCGGATAAAACCAGACTGAACCGGTTTAAACTGGATAAAACCGGATTGAACCGGTTTAAAACGGTTTCAACTGTATAGAACCGGATAGAACCGGTTTAAACCGGATAAAACAGGATTGAACTGGTTTAAACTGGATAAAACCGGATTGAACCGGTTTAAATTGGTTTCAAACAGATAGAACCGGATAGAACCGGTTTAAACTGGATAAAACTGGATTGAACTGGCTTAAACCGGTTTAAAACCGGATTAAACCGGATTGAACCGGTTCAAACCGGTTTAAACCTGATAAAACCGGAATGAAGTGGTTTAAACCGGTTTAAAACGGATAGAACCGGATAGAAATGGTTTAAACCGGATAAAACCGGATTGATCTGGATTAAACCGGTTTAAAACGGATAAAACCGGTTTAAACGGGATAAAACCGGATTGAACCAGCTTAAACCGGTTTAAACCGGATAAAACTGGGTTGAATCGGTTTAAACCGGATGAAATCGGATTGAACAGGTTTAAACCTGTTTAAACCGTATAGAACCGGGTAAAACCGGTTGAAACCGGATAAAACCGGATTGATCCGGTTTAAACCGGTTTAAACTGGATAAAACCGGACTGAACCGGTTTAAATCGGTTTAAAGCAGATAAAACCGGATTGAAACGGATTAAACCAGTTTATACTGGATAAACCGGATTGAATCGGTTAAAACCGGTTTAAACCGGATAAAAAAAGATTGTACCGGTTTAAACCGGATCAAACCGGATTGAACCGTATTAAACCGGTTTCAACTGGATAGAACCGGATAGAACCGGTTTAAACCGGATAAAATCGGATTGAAGCGGTTTAAACCGGTTCAAACCGGATAAAACCAGATTGAAACGGTTTAAACCAGATTGAACCGGCTTAAACCGGATAAAACCGGAATGAACTGGTTTAACCCGATTTAAACCAGAAAAACGGATTGAACCGGTTTAAACTGGTTTCAACCGGATAGAACCGGATAGAACCGGTTTAAACTGGATAAAACCGGATTGAACCGGCTTAAACCGGTTTAAACCGGATAAAACCAGATTGAACCGGTTTAAACCGGATAAAACCGGATTGAACCGGCTTAAACCGGTTTTAAACCGGATAAAACCGGATTGAACCGGTTCAAACAGGTTTAAACCGGATAAAAAAGGAATGAACTGGTTTAAACCAGGTTAAACAGGATAGAACCGTATAGAAACGTTATAAACCGGATAAAACCGGATTGATCCGCTGTAGACCGGTTGAAACCGGATAAAAACGGATTGAAAGGGTTTAAACCGGTTTAAACTGTATAAAAACGGAATGAACCGGCTTAAACAGGAATAAACTGGATAAAACCCGATTGAACAGGCTTAAACTGGTATAAACAGCATAGAACCGGTTTAAACCGGATGAAACCGGATTGAACCGTTTTAAACCGGTTTAAACCGGATAAAACCAGACTGAACCGGTTTAAACTGGATAAAACCGGATTGAACCGGTTTAAACCGGTTTCAACTGTATAGAACCGGATAGAACCGGTTTAAACTGGATAAAACTGGATTGAACTGGCTTAAACCGGTTTAAACCGGATTAAACCGGATTGAACCGGTTCAAACCGGTTTAAACCTGATAAAACCGGAATGAAGTGGTTTAAACCGGTTTAAAACGGATAGAACCGGATAGAAATGGTTTAAACCGGATAAAACCGGATTGATCTGGATTAAACCGGTTTAAAACGGATAAAACCGGTTTAAACGGGATAAAACCGGATTGAACCAGCTTAAACCGGTTTAAACCGAATAAAACTGGATTGAATCGGTTTAAACCGGATGAAATCGGATTGAACAGGTTTAAACCTGTTTAAACCGTATAGAACCGGGTAAAACCGGTTGAAATCGGATAAAACCGGATTGATCCGGTTTAAACCGGTTTAAACTGGATAAAACCGGACTGAACCGGTTTAAATCGGTTTAAAGCAGATAAAACCGGATTGAAACGGATTAAACCAGTTTATACTGGATAAACCGGATTGAATCGGTTAAAACCGGTTTAAACCGGATAAAAACAGATTGTACCGGTTTAAACCGGATCAAACCGGATTGAACCGTATTAAACCGGTTTCAACCGGATAGAACCGGATAGAACCGGTTTAAACCGGATAAAACCGGATTGAAGCGGTTTAAACCGGTTCAAACCGGATAAAACCAGATTGAAACGGTTTAAACCAGATTGAACCGGCTTAAACCGGATAAAACCGGAATGAACTGGTTTAACCCGATTTAAACCAGAAAAACGGATTGAACCGGTTTAAACTGGATAAAACCGGATTGAACCGGCTTAAACCTGTTTAAACTGGATAGAACCGGTTTAAACCGGTATCCGGTTTAAACCGGATAAAACAGGCATGAACCGGCTCAAACCGGTTTAAACCGGATAGAACCGGTTGAAACCCGTTTAAACCGGATAAAACCGGATTGAACCGGTTTAAACCGGTTTTAAACCGGATAAAACCGGATTGAAGCGGTTTAAAACCGGTTTAAACCGGATAGAACCGGTTTAAACCGGAAAGAATCCGTTTAAACCGGATAAAACCGGATTGAACCAGTTTAAACCGGTTTAAACCGGATAAAACCGGATTGAACCGGTTTAAACCAGTTTACACCAGATAGAACTGGATAGAACCTGTTTAAACCAGATAGAACCAGATAGACCCGGTTTAAACCGGATAAAACCGGATTGTACCGGTTTAAACCGGTTTAAATTGGATAAAACCGGATTGAACTGGTTTAAACCGGATAAAACCGGATTGAACTGGTTTAAACCGGTTTCAACCGGATAGAACCGGATAGAACCGGTTTAAACCGGATAAAACCGGATTGAAACAGTCTAAACCGGTTTAAACTGGAGAAAACCGGATTGAATAGGTTTAAACTGGATAAAACCGGATTGACCCAGTTTAAACTGGTTTAAACCGGATAAAACCGGATTGAACTGGTTCAAACCGGTTTAAACCGGATAAAACCAAATTGAAACAGTTTAAACCGGATAAAATCAGATTGAACCGGTTTAAAACGGATAATACCGGATTGAACCAGTTGAAAACCGTTTAAACCAGATGGAAACGGATAGAACCGGTTTAAACCGGAAAAAACCGGATTGAACTGGTTTAATCCAGTTAAAACAGGATAAAACAGGATAGAACCAGTTTAATCCGATTAAAAAGGATAGAACCGGATAGAACCGGTCTAAACGAGATAAAACCGGATTGAACCGGTTCAAACTGGTTTAAACCGGATAAAACCGGATTAAACCGTTTTAAAGCGCTTTAAACCGGATAAAACCAGATTGAACCAGTTTAAGCCGATTAAAACCGGATTGAACTGGTTTAAACCAGTCTAAACCGGATAAAACCAGATTGAACCGGTTTAAACCACATAAAACCGGATTGAACCAGTTCAAACCGGTTTAAACCGGATAAAACCGGAGTGAACTTGTTTAATCCGGATAAAAACGGATTGAACCGGTTTAAACCGGATAAAACCAGATTGAACCGTTTCAAACCGGTTTTAAACGGATAAAACCGGAATGAAACGGTTTAAACCGGATAAATCCGGATTGAACCGTTTCAAACCGGTTTTAAACGGATAAAACCGGAATGAACCGGCTTAAACCGGATAAATCCGGATTGAACCGGTTCAAACCGGATAGAACCGGATAGAACCGGTTTAACCGGATAAAACCGGATTGAACCGGTTTAAACCGGATAAAACCAGATTGAACCGGTTCACACCGGTTTAAACCGGATAAAACCAAATTGAAACAGTTTAAACCGGATAAAATCAGATTGAACCGGTTTAAAACGGATAAAACCGGATTGAACCAGTTGAAACCCGTTTAAAACAGATGGAAACGGATAGATCCGGTTTAAACCGGTTAAAACCGGATAAAATCGGATTGAACCGGTTTAAACTGGTTTCAACCGGATAGAACCGGATAGAACCGGTTTAAACTGGATAAAACCGGATTGAACCGGCTTAAACCGGTTTAAACCGGATAAAACCAGATTGAACCGGTTTAAACCGGATAAAACCGGATTGAACCGGCTTAAACCGGTTTAAACCGGATAAAACCGGATTGAACCGGTTCAAACAGGTTTAAACCGGATAAAACCGGAATGAACTGGTTTAAACCAGGTTAAACCGGATAGAACCGGATAGAAACGGTATAAACCGGATAAAACCGGATTGAACCGGTTCAAACCGGTTTAAACCTGATAAAACCGGAATGAAGTGGTTTAAACCGGTTTAAACCGGATAAAACCAGACTGAACCGGTTTAAACTGGATAAAACCGGATTGAACCGGTTTAAAACGGATAATACCAGATTGAACCAGTTGAAAACCGTTTAAACCAGATGGAAACGGATAGAACCGGTTTAAACCGGAAAAAACCGGATTGAACTGGTTTAATCCAGTTAAAACAGGATAAAACAGGATAGAACCAGTTTAATCCGATTAAAAAGGATAGAACCGGATAGAACCGGTCTAAACGAGATAAAACCGGATTGAACCGGTTCAAACTGGTTTAAACCGGATAAAAACGGATTAAACCGTTTTAAAGCGCTTTAAACCGGATAAAACCAGATTGAACCAGTTTAAGCCGATTAAAACCAGATTGAACCGGTTCAAACCGGTTTAAACCGGATATAACAGGAGTGAACTTGTTTAAACCGGATAAAAAAGGATTGAACCGGTTTAAACCGGATAAAACCAGATTGAACCGTTTCAAACAGGTTTTAAACGGATAAAACCGGAATGAACCGGCTTAAAACGGATAAAACCGGATTGAACCGGTTCAAACCGGATAGAACCGGATAGAACCGGTTTAACCGGATAAAACCGGATTGAACCGGTTTAAACCACATAAAACCGGATTGAACCGGTTCATACCGGTTTAAACCGGATAAAACCGGAGTGAACTTGTTTAAACCGGATAAAAACGGATTGAACCGGTTTAAACCGGATAAAACCGGATTGAACCGTTTCAAACCGGTTTTAAACGGATAAAACCGGAATGAACCGGTTTAAACCGGATAAAACCGGATTGAACCGTTTCAAACCGGTTTTAAACGGATAAAACCGGAATGAACCGGTTTAAACTAGATAAAACCGTATTGAACCGGCTTAAACCGGTTTAAACCGGATAAAACCGGATTGAACCGGTTTAAACTGGTTTAAACCGGATAAAACCGGATTGAACTGGTTTAAAACGGATAAAAACGGATTGAACCGGTTTAAACCGGTTTCAACCGGATAGAACTGGATAGAACCGGTTTAAACCGGATAAAACCGGATTGAAGCGGTTTAAACCGGTTTAAACCGGATAAAATCGGATTGAACCGGTTCAAACCGGTTTAAACCGGATAGAACAGGTTTAAACCGGATAAAAACAGATTGAACCGGTTTAAACCAGATAAAACCGGAATGAACTGTTTTAAACCGGTTTAAAACGGATAGAACTGGTTTAAACCGGATAAAACCGGATTGAACCAGTTTAAACCGGTTTAAACCAGATAGAAATGGATAGAACTGGTTTAAACTGGATAAAACCGGATTGAACCGATTTGAACTGGTCTAAACCAGATAAAACCGGATTGAACTGGTTTCAACCGGTTTAAACCGGATAAAACAAGATTGAACCGGTTTAAACCGGATAAAACCGGATTGAACCAGCTTAAACCGGTTTAAACCGGATAAAACCGGATTGAACCGGTTTAAACTGGTTTCAACCGGATAGAACCGGATAGAACCGGTGTAAACTGGATAAAACCGGATTGAACCGGCTTAAACCGGTTTAAACCGGATAAAACCAGATTGAACCGGTTTAAACTGGATAAAACCGGATTGAACGGGCTTAAACCGGTTTAAACCGGATAAAACCGGATTGAACCGGTTCAAAAAGGTTTAAACTGGATAAAACCGGATTGAACCGGTTTAAACTGGTTTCAACCGGATAGAACCGGATATAACCGGTTTAAACTGGATAAAACCGGAATGAACCGGCTTAAACAGGTCTAAACCGGATAAAACCCGATTGAACAGGCTTAAACTGGTATAAACAGCATAGAACCGGTTTAAACCGGATAAAACCGGATTGAACCGTTTTAAACCGGTTTAAACCGGATAAAACCAGACTGAACCGGTTTAAACCGGATAAAACTGGATTGAACCAGTTTAAACCGGTTTCAACTGTATAGAAACGGATAGAACCGGTTTCAACCGGATAAAACAGGATTGAACCGGCTTAAACTGGTTTAAACCGGATTGAACCGTTTCAAACTGTTTTAAACCGGATTAAACCGTATTGAACCGGTTCAAACCGGTTTAAACCTGATAAAACCGGAATGAACTGGTTTAAACCGGTTTAAAACGGATAGAACCGGATAGAAACGGTTTAAACCGGATAAAACCGGATTGAACTGGATTAAACCGGTTTAAATCGGATAAAACCGGTTTAAACTGGATAAAACCGGATTGAACCAGCTTAAACCGATTTAAACCGGATAAAACTGGGTTGAATCGGTTTAAACTGGATGAAATCGGATTGAACAGGTTTAAACCTGTTTAAACCGTATAGAACCGGGTAAAACCGGTTGAAACCGGATAAAACCGGATTGATCCGGTTTAAACCGGTTTAAACTGGATAAAACCGGAGTGAACCGGTTTAAATCGGTTTAAAGCAGATAAAACCGAATTGAAACGGATTAAACCAGTTTATACTGGATAAACCGGATTGAATCGGTTAAAACCGGTTTAAACCGGATAAAACCAGATTGAACCGGTTTAAACCGGATCAAACCAGATAGAACCGGTTTATACCGGATAAAACCGGATTGAAGCGGTTTAAACCGGTTCAAACCGGATAAAACCAGATTGAAACGGTTTAAACCGGTTTAAACTGGAGATAACCGGATTGAATAGGTTTAAACTGGATAAAACCGGATTGACCCAGTTTAAACTGGTTTAAACCGGATAAAACCGGATTGAACCGGTTCAAACCGGTTTAAACCGGATAAAACCAAATTGAAACAGTTTAAACCGGATAAAATCAGATTGAACCGGTTTAAAACGGATAAAACCGGATTGAACCAGTTGAAACCCGTTTAAACCAGATGGAAACGGATAGAACCGGTTTAAACCGGATAAAACCGATTGAACTGGTTTAATCCAGTTAAAACAGGATAGAACAGGATAGAACCAGTTTAATCCGATTTAAAAAGGATAGAACCGGATAGAACCGGTCTAAACGAGATAAAACCGGATTGAACCGGTTCAAACTGGTTTAAACCAGATAAAACCGGATTAAACCGTTTTAAAGGGCTTTAAACCGGATAAAACCATATTGAAACAGTTTAAGCCGATTAAAACCGGATTGAACTGGTTTAAACCGGTCTAAACCGGATAAAACCGGTTTAAACCGGATAGAACCAGATTGAACCGGTTTAAACCACATAAAACCTGATTGAACCGGTTCAAACCAGTTTAAACCGGATAAAACCGGAGTGAACTTGTTTAAAACGGATAAAACCGGATTGAACCGGCTTAAACCGGTATAAACCGGATAAAACCAGATTGAACCGGTTTAAACTGGATAAAACCGGATTGAACCGGCTTAAACCGGTTTAAACCGGATAAAACCGGATTGAACCGGTTCAAAGAGGTTTAAACTGGATAAAACCGGATTGAACCGGTTTAAACTGGTTTCAACCGGATAGAACTGGCCAGAACCGGTTTAAACTGGATAAAACCGGAATGAACCGGCTTAAACAGGTCTAAACCGGATAAAACCCGATTGAACAGGCTTAAACTGGTATAAACAGCATAGAACCTGTTTAAACCGGATAAAACCGGATTGAACCGTTTTAAACCGGTTTAAACCGGATAAAACCAGACTGTACCGGTTTAAACCGGATAAAACCGGATTGAACCAGGGTAAACCGTTTTCAACTGTATAGAAACGGATAGAACCGGTTTAAACTGGATAAAACAGGATTGAACCGGCTTAAACTGGTTTAAACCGGATTGAACCGGTTCAAACCGGTTTAAACCTGATAAAACCGGAATGAACTGGATTAAACCGGTTTAAAACGGATAAAACCGGTTTAAACTGGATAAAACCGGATTGAACCAGCTTAAACCGGTTTAAACCGGATAAAACTGGGTTGAATCGGTTTAAACCGGATGAAATCGGATTGAACAGGTTTAAACCTGTTTAAACCGTATAGAACTGGGTAAAACCGGTTGAAACCGGATAAAACCGGATTGATCCGGTTTAAACCGGTTTAAACTGGATAAAACCGGACTGAACCGGTTTAAATCGGTTTAAAGCAGATAAAACCGGATTGAAACGGATTAAACCAGTTTATACTGGATAAACCGGATTGAATCGGTTAAAACCGGTGTAAACCGGATAAAACCAGATTGAACCGGTTTAAACCGGATCAAACCGGCATGAACCGGCTCAAACCGGTTTAAACTGGATAGAACCGGTTGAAACCCGTTTAAACCGGATAAAACCGGATTGAACCGGTTTAAACCGGTTTAAAACGGATAAAACCGGATTGAAGCGGTTTAAACCGGTTTAAACCGGATAGAACCGGTTTAAACCGGATAGAATCCCTTTAAACCGGATAAAATCGGATTGAAACAGTTTAAACCGGTTTAAACCGGATAAAACCGGATTGAACCGGTTTAAACCGGTTTACACCAGATAGAACCGGATAGAACCGGTTTAAACCGGATAGAACCGGATAGAACCGGTTTAAACCGGATAAAACCGGATTGAACCGCTTTAAACCGGTTTAAAGCGGATAAAACCGGATTGAACTGGTTTAAACCGGATAAAACTGGATTGAACCGGTTTAAACCGGTTTCAACCGGATAGCACCGGATAGAACCGGTTTAAACTGGATAAAACCGGATTGAAACAGTCTAAACCGGTTTAAACTGGAGAAAACCGGATTGAATAGGTTTAAACTGGATAAAACCGGATTGACCCAGTTTAAACTGGTTTAAACCGGATAAAACCGGATTGAACCGGTTCAAACCGGTTTAAACCGGATAAAACCAAATTGAAACAGTTTAAACCGGATAAAATCAGATTGAACCGGTTTAAAACGGATAAAACCGGATTGAACTAGTTGAAACCCGTTTAAACCAGATGGAAACGGATAGAACCGGTTTAAACCGGATAAAACCGGATTGAACTGGTTTAATCCAGTTAAAACAGGATAGAACAGGATAGAACCAGTTTGATCCGATTTAAAAAGGATAGAACCGGATAGAACCGGTCTAAACGAGATAAAACCGGATTGAACCAGTTCAAACTGGTTTAAACCGGATAAAACCGGATTAAACCGTTTTAAAGCGCTTTAAACCGGATAAAACCAGATTGAACCAGTTTAAGCCGATTAAAATCGGATTGAACTGGTTTAAACCGGTTTAAACCGGATAAAACCGGTTTAAACCGGATAGAACCAGATTGAACCGGTTTAAACCACATAAAACTGGATTGAACCGGTTCAAACCGGTTTAAACCGGATAAAACCGGAGTGAACTTGTTTAAACCGGATAAAAACGGATTGAACCGGTTTAAACTGGGTAAAACCAGATTGAACCGTTTCAAAACGGTTTTAAACAGATAAAACCGGAATGAACCGGTTTAAACCGGATAAAACCGGATTGAACCGTTTCAAACCGGTTTCAAACGGATAAAACCGGAATGAACCGGTTTAAACCGGATAAAACCGGATTGAACCGTTTCAAACCGGTTTTAACCGGATAAAACCGGAATGAACCGGTTTAAACTGGTTTAAACCGGATAGAACCGGATAGAACCGGTTTAAACTGGATAAAACCGGATTGAACCGGCTTAAAACGGTTTAAACCGGATAAAACCAGATGAACCGGTTCAAACCGGATAGAACCGGATAGAACCGGTTTAAACCGGATAAAACTGGATTGAACCGGTTTAAACCGGTTTAAACCGGATAAAACCGGATTGAACTGGTTTAAACCGGATAAATCTGGATTGAACCGGTTTAAACTGGTTTCAACCGGATAGAACTGGATAGAACCAGTTTAAAACGGATAAAACCGGATTGAAGCGGTTTAAACCGGATAAAACCAGATTGAAACGGTTTAAATCGGATTGAACCGGCTTAAACCGGATAAAAACGGAATGAACTGGTTTAAACCGGTTTAAACCGGAAAAAACGGATTGAACCGGTTTAAACTGGATAAAACCGGATAGAACCGGTTTAATCCGGATTAAACCAGATAAAAACCGATTGAACCGGTTTAAACCGGCTTAAACCGGATAGAACCGGATTGAAGCGGTTTAAACCGGTTTAAACCGGATAGAACCGGAATGAACTGGTCTAAACCCGATAAAACCGGTTTAAGCCAGATAAAACTGGATTGAACCAGGTCAAACCGATTTAAACCGGATAAAACCGGAATGAACTGGTTTAAACCGGATAAAACCGGATTGAACCGGATGAAACCGGTTGAAATCGGATATAAACGGATTGAAGCAGTTTAAACCGGTTTAAAACTGATAAAACCGGAATGAACCGGCCTAAACCGGTTTAAACCTGATAGGACCGGTTTAAACTGGATAAAACCAGATTGAACTGGCTTAAACGGGTTTAAACCGGATAGAACAGGTTTAAACCGGATAAAACCGGATTGAACCGGTTTTAACCGGATAAAACCGAATTGAACTGGTTTAAACCAGTTTCAACTGGATAGAACCGGATAGAACCGGTTTAAACTGGATAAAACCGGATTGAACCAGCTTAAACAGGTTTAAACCGGATAAAACCGGATTGAACCGGTTCAAACCGGTTTAAACCGGATAAAACCAGACTGAACTGGTTTAAACCAGATAAAACCGGATTGAACCGGTTTAAACAGGATAAAACCGGAATGAACTGGTTTAAACCGGATAAAACCGGACTGAACCAGTTTAAACCGGATAAAACCGGATTGAACCATTTCAAACCGTTTTTAACCTGATAAAACCGGAATGAAACGGTTTAAACCGGATAAAAACGGATTGAACCGGTTCAAACCGGATAAATCCGGATTGAACCGGTTTAAACCGGTTTAAAACGGATAGAAGTGGATAGAAACGGTTTAAACCGGATAAAACCGGATTGAACCGGTGTAAACCGGTTGAAACCGGATAAAAACGGATTGAAAGGGTTTAAACCGGTTTAAACTGGATAAAACTGGAATGAACCGGCTTAAACAGGTCTAAACCGGATAAAACCCGATTGAACAGGCTTAAACTGGTATAAACAGCATAGAACCGGTTTAAACCGGATAAAACCGGATTGAACCGGTATAAACCGGTTGAAACCGGATAAAACCAGACTGAACCGGTTTAAACCGGATAAAAGCGGATTGAACCGGTTTAATACGGTTTCAACCGGATAGAACCGGTTTAAACCGGATAAAACCTGATTGATCCGGTTTAAACCGGTTTCAACTGTATAGAACCGGATAGAACCGGTTTAAACCGGATAAAACAGGATTGAACTGGTTTAGACCGGATAAAACCGGATTGAACCAGTTTAAACTGGTTTCAACTGGATAGAACCGGATAGAACAGGTTTAAACTGGATAAAACCGGATTGAACCGGCTTAAACCGGTTTAAACCAGATAAAACCGGATTGAACCGGCTTAAACCGGTTTAAACCGGATAAAACAGGAATGAACTGTTTTAAACCGGTTTAAAACGGATAGAACCGGTTTAAACCGGATAAAACCTGATTGATCCGGTTTAAACTGGTTTCAACCGGATAGAACCGGATAGAACCGGTTTAAACTGGATAAAACCGGATTGAACCGGCTTAAACCGGTTTAAACCGGATAAAACCAGATTGAACCGGTTTAAACTGGATAAAACCGGATTGAACCGGCTTAAACCGGTTTAAACCGGATAAAACCGGATTGAACCGGTTCAAACAGGTTTAAACTGGATAAAACCGGATTGAACCGGTTTAAACTGGTTTCAACCGGATAGAACTGGATAGAACCGGTTTAAACTGGATAAAACCGGAATGAACCGGCTTAAACAGGTCTAAACCGGATAAAACCCGATTGAACAGGCTTAAACTGGTATAAACAGCATAGAACCTGTTTAAACCGGATAAAACCGGATTGAACCGTTTTAAACCGGTTTAAACCGGATAAAACCAGACTGTACCGGTTTAAACCGGATAAAACCGGATTGAACCAGGTTAAACCGTTTTCAACTGTATAGAAACGGATAGAATCGGTTTAAACTGGATAAAACAGGATTGAACCGGCTTAAACTGGTTTAAACCGGATTGAACCGGTTCAAACCGGTTTAAACCTGATAAAACCGGAATGAACTGGATTAAACCAGATTAAAACGGATAAAAACGGTTTAAACTGGATAAAACCGGATTGAACCAGCTTAAACCGGTTTAAACCGGATAAAACTGGGTTGAATCGGTTTAAACCGGATGAAATCGGATTGAACAGGTTTAAACCTGTTTAAACCGTATAGAACTGGGTAAAACCGGTTGAAACCGGATAAAACCGGATTGATCCGGTTTAAACCGGTTTAAACTGGATAAAACCGGACTGAACCGGTTTAAATCGGTTTAAAGCAGATAAAACCGGATTGAAACGGATTAAACCAGTTTATACTGGATAAACCGGATTGAATCGGTTAAAACCGGTGTAAACCGGATAAAACCAGATTGAACCGGTTTAAACCGGATCAAACCGGCATGAACCGGCTCAAACCGGTTTAAACTGGATAGAACCGGTTGAAACCCGTTTAAACCGGATAAAACCGGATTGAACCGGTTTAAACCGGTTTAAACCGGATAGAACCGTATTGAAGCGGTTTAAACCGGTTTGAACCGGATAGAACCGGTTTAAACCGGATAGAATCCGTTTAAACCGGATAAAATCGGATTGAACCAGTTTAAACCGGTTTAAACCGGATAAAACCGGATTGAACCAGTTTAAACCGGTTTACACCAGATAGAACCGGATAGAACCGGTTTAAACCGGATAAAACTGGATTGAACTGGTTTAAACCGGTTTCAACCGGATAGCACCGGATAGAACCGGTTTAAACTGGATAAAACCGGATTGAAACAGTCTAAACCGGTTTAAACTGGAGAAAACCGGATTGAATAGGTTTAAACTGGATAAAACCGGATTGACCCAGTTTAAACTGGTTTAAACCGGATAAAACCGGATTGAACCGGTTCAAACCGGTTTAAACCGGATAAAACCAAATTGAAACAGTTTAAACCGGATAAAATCAGATTGAACCGGTTTAAAACGGATAAAACCGGATTGAACCAGTTGAAACCCGTTTAAACCAGATGGAAACGGATAGAACCGGTTTAAACCGGATAAAACCGGATTGAACTGGTTTAATCCAGTTAAAACAGGATAGAACAGGATAGAACCAGTTTAATCCGATTTAAAACGGATAGAACTGGATAGAACCGGTCTAAACGAGATAAAACCGGATTGAACCAGTTCAAACTGGTTTAAACCGGATAAAACCGGATTAAACCGTTTTAAAGCGCTTTAAACCGGATAAAACCAGATTGAACCAGTTTAAGCCGATTAAAACCGGATTGAACTGGTTTAAACCGGTCTAAACCGGATAAAACCGGTTTAAACCGGATAGAACCAGATTGAACCGGTTTAAACCACATAAAACCGGATTGAACCGGTTCAAACCGGTTTAAACCGGATAAAACCGGAGTGAACTTGTTTAAACCGGATAAAAACGGATTGAACCGGTTTAAACCGGATAAAACCGGATTGAACCGGCTTAAAACGGTTTAAACCGGATAAAACCGGATTGAACCGTTTCAAACCGGATAGAACCGGATAGAACCGGTTTAAACCGGATAAAACTGGATTGAACCGGTTTAAACCGGTTTAAACCGGATAAAACCGGATTGAACTGGTTTAAACCGGATAAAACCGGATTGAACCGGTTTAAACTGGTTTCAACCAGATAGAACTGGATAGAACCAGTTTAAAACGGATAAAACCGGATTGAAGCGGTTTAAACCGGATAAAACCAGATTGAAACGGTTTAAATCGGATTGAACCGGCTTAAACCGGATAAAACCGGAATGAACTGGTTTAAACCGGTTTAAACCGGAAAAAACGGATTGAACCGGTTTAAACTGGATAAAACCGGATAGAACCGATTAAATCCGGATTAAACCAGATAAAAACCGATTGAACCGGTTTAAACCGGCTTAAACCGGATAGAACCGGATTGAAGCGGTTTAAACCAGTTTACACCGGATAGAACCGGAATGAACTGGTCTAAACCGGATAAAACCGGTTTAAACCAGATAAAACCGGATTGAACCGTTTCAAACCGGTTTTAACCGGATAAAACCGGAATGAACCGGTTTAAACTGGTTTCAACCGGATAGAACCGGATAGAACCGGTTTAAACTGGATAAAACCGGATTGAACCGGCTTAAAACGGTTTAAACCGGATAAAACCGGATTGAACCGGTTCAAACCGGATAGAACCGGATAGAACCGGTTTAAACCGGATAAAACTGGATTGAACCGGTTTAAACCGGTTTAAACCGGATAAAACCGGATTGAACTGGTTTAAACCGGATAAAACCGGATTGAACCGGTTTAAACTGGTTTCAACCGGATAGAACTGGATAGAACCAGTTTAAAACGGATAAAACCGGAATGAAGCGGTTTAAATCGGATTGAACCGGCTTAAACCGCATAAAACCGTAATGAACTGGTTTAAACCGGTTTAAACCGGAAAAAACGGATTGAACCGGTTTAAACTGGATAAAACCGGATAGAACCGGTTTAATCCGGATTAAACCAGATAAAAACCGATTGAACCGGTTTAAACCGGCTTAAACCAGATAGAACCGGATAGAACCGGTTTAAACTGGTTTCAACCGGATAGAACTGGATAGAACCAGTTTAAAACGGATAAAACCGGAATGAAGCGGTTTAAACCGGTTTAAACCGGATAGAACTGGTTTAAACCGGATAAAACCGGATTGAACCAGTTTAAACTGGTTTAAACCGGATAAAACCGGATTGATCCGGTTTTAAACCGGATAAAAACGGATTAAACCGGTTTAAACCGGCTTAAACCAGATAGAACCGGATAGAACCGGTTTAAACCGGATAGAACCGGATAGAACCGCTTTAAACCGGATAAAACCGGATTGAACCGGTTTAAACCGGTTTAAAGTGGATAAAACCGGATTGAACTGGTTTAAACCGGATAAAACCGGATTGAACCGGTTTAAACTGGTTTCAACCGGATAGAACCGGATAGAACCGGTTTAAACTGGATAAAACCGGATTGAACCTGTTTAAACCGGTTTAAACTGGAGAAAACCGGATTGAAGAGGTATAAACCGGATAAAACCGGATTGACCCGGTTTAAACCTTTTTAAACCGGATAAAACCGGATTGAACCGGTTCAAATCCGTTTAAACCGGATAAAACCAAATTGAACCAGTTTACACTGGATAAAATCAGATTGAACTGGTTTAAAACGTATAAAACCGGATTGAACCAGTTTAAACCCTTTTAAACCAGATGGAAACGAATAGAACTGGTTGAAACTGGATAAAACCGGATTGAACTGGTTTAACCGGTTAAAACAGGATAGAACAGGATAGAACCGGTTTAAACCGATTTAAACAGGATAGAACCGGATAGAACCGGTTTAAACGAGATAAAACCGGATTGAACTGGTTTAAACTCGTCTAAACCGGATAAAACCGGATTGAACCGGTTCAAACCGGTTGAAACCGGATAAAACCGTAATGAACTGATTTAAACCGGTTTAAAACGGATAGAACCGGATAGAAATGGTATAAACCGGATAAAACCGGATTGAACCGGTGTAAACCGGTTGAAACTGGATAAAAACGGATTGAAAGGGTGTAAACCGGTTTAAGCTGGATAAAACCGGAATGAACCGGCTTAAACAGGTCTAAACTGGATAAAACCCGATTGAACAGGCTTAAACGGGTATAAACAGCATAGAACCGGTTTAAACCGGATAAAACCGGATTGAACTGGTCTATACCGGACAAAACCGGATTGAACTGGTTTCAACCGGTTTAAACCGGATAAAACAAGATTGAACCGGTTTAAACCGGATAAAACCTAATTGAACCAGCTTAAACCAGTTTAAACCGGATAAAACTGGGTTGAATTGGTTTAAACCAGATGAAATCGGATTGAACAGGTTTAAACCGGTTTAAACCATATAGAACTGGGTAAAACCGGTTGAAGCCGGATAAAACCGGATTGATCCGGTTTAAACTGGTTTAAACAGGATAAAACCGGATTGAACCGGCTTAAACCGGTTTAAACCGGATAAAACCAGATTGAACCGGTTTAAACTGGATAAAACCGGATTGAACCGGCTTAAACCGTTTTAAACCGGATAAAACCGGATTGAACCGGTTTAAACTGGATAAAACCGGATTGAACCGGCTTAAACCGTTTTAAACCGGATAAAACCGGATTGAACCGGTTCAAACAGGTTTAAACTGGATAAAACCGGATTGAACCGGTTTAAACTGGTTTCAACCGGATAGAACTGGATAGAACCCGTTTAAACTGGATAAAACCGGAATGAACCGGCTTAAACATGTCTAAACCGGATAAAACCCGATTGAACAGGCTTAAACTGGTATAAACAGCATAGAACCGGTTTAAACCGGATAAAACCGGATTGAACCGTTTTAAACCGGTTTAAACCGGATAAAACCAGACTGAACCGGTTTAAACCGGATAAAACCGGATTGAACCAGTTTAAACCGTTTTCAACTGTATAGAAACGGATAGAACCGGTTCAAACCGGATAAAACAGGATTGAACTGGCTTAAACTGGTTTAAACCGGATTGAACCGGTTCAAACCGGTTTAAACCTGATAAAACCGGAATGAACTGGATTAAACCGGTTTAAAACGGATAAAACCGGTTTAAACTGGATAAAACCGGATTGAACCAGCTTAAACCGGTTTAAACCGGATAAAACTGGGTTGAATCGGTTTAAACCGGATGAAATCGGATTGAACAGGTTTAAACCTGTTTAAACCGTATAGAACTGGGTAAAACCGGTTGAAACCGGATAAAACCGGATTGATCCGGTTTAAACCGGTTTAAACTGGATAAAACCGGACTGAACCGGTGTAAATCGGTTTAAACCGGATAAAACCGGATTGAACCGGATGAAACCGGTTGAAACCGGATATAAACGGATTGAAGCAGTTTAAACCGGTTTAAAACTGATAAAACCGGAATGAACCGGCCTAAACCGGTTTAAACCTGATAGGACCGGTTTAAACTGGATAAAACCAGATTGAACTGGCTTAAACGGGTTTAAACCGGATAGAACAGGTTTAAACCGGATAAAACCGGATTGAACCGGTTTTAACTGGATAAAACCGCATTGAACTGGTTTAAACCAGTTTCAACTGGATAGAACCGGATAGAACCGGTTTAAACTGGATAAAACCGGATTGAACCAGCTTAAACAGGTTTAAACCGGATAAAACCGGATTGAACCGGTTCAAACCGGTTTAAACCGGATAAAACCAGAGTGAACTGGTTTAAACCAGATAAAACCGGATTGAACCGGTTTAAACAGGATAAAACCGGAATGAACTGGTTTAAACCGGATAAAACCGGACTGAACCAGTTTAAACCAGATAAAACCGGATTGAACCATTTCAAACCGGTTTTAACCTGATAAAACCGGAATGAAACGGTTTAAACCGGATAAAAACGGATTGAACCGGTTTAAACCGGATAAATCCGGATTGAACCGGTTTAAACCGGTTTAAAACGGATAGAAGTGGATAGAAACGGTTTAAACCGGATAAAACCGGATTGAACCGGTGTAAACCGGTTGAAACCGGATAAAAACGGATTGAAAGTGTTTAAACCGGTTTAAACTGGATAAAACTGGAATGAACCGGCTTAAACAGGTCTAACCCGGATAAAACCCGATTGAACAGGCTTAAACTGGTATAAACAGCATAGAACCGGTTTAAACCGGATAAAACCGGATTGAACTGGTTTAAACCGGTTGAAACCGGATAAAACCAGACTGAACCGGTTTAAACCGGATAAAACCGGATTGAACCGGTTTAATACGGTTTCAACCGGATAGAACCGGTTTAAACCGGATAAAACCTGATTGATCCGGTTTAAACCGGTTTCAACCGGATAGCACCGGATAGAACCGGTTTAAACTGGATAAAACCGGATTGAAACAGTCTAAACCGGTTTAAACTGGAGAAAACCGGATTGAATAGGTTTAAACTGGATAAAACCGGATTGACCCAGTTTAAACTGGTTTAAACCGGATAAAACCGGATTGAACCGGTTCAAACCGGTTTAAACCGGATAAAACCAAATTGAAACAGTTTAAACCGGATAAAATCAGATTGAACCGGTTTAAAACGGATAAAACCGGATTGAACCAGTTGAAACCCGTTTAAACCAGATGGAAACGGATAGAACCGGTTTAAACCGGATAAAACCGGATTGAACTGGTTTAATCCAGTTAAAACAGGATAGAACAGGATAGAACCAGTTTGATCCGATTTAAAAAGGATAGAACCGGATAGAACCGGTCTAAACGAGATAAAACCGGATTGAACCAGTTCAAACTGGTTTAAACCGGATAAAACCGGATTTAACCGTTTTAAAGCGCTTTAAACCGGATAAAACCAGATTGAACCAGTTTAAGCCGATTAAAATCGGATTGAACTGGTTTAAACCGGTTTAAACCGGATAAAACCGGTTTAAACCGGATAGAACCAGATTGAACCGGTTTAAACCACATAAAACTGGATTGAACCGGTTCAAACCGGTTTAAACCGGATAAAACCGGAGTGAACTTGTTTAAACCGGATAAAAACGGATTGAACCGGTTTAAACTGGGTAAAACCAGATTGAACCGTTTCAAAACGGTTTTAAACAGATAAAACCGGAATGAACCGGTTTAAACCGGATAAAACCGGATTGAACCGTTTCAAACCGGTTTCAAACGGATAAAACCGGAATGAACCGGTTTAAACCGGATAAAACCGGATTGAACCGTTTCAAACCGGTTTTAACCGGATAAAACCGGAATGAACCGGTTTAAACTGGTTTAAACCGGATAGAACCGGATAGAACCGGTTTAAACTGGATAAAACCGGATTGAACCGGCTTAAAACGGTTTTAAACCGGATAAAACCAGATGAACCGGTTCAAACCGGATAGAACCGGATAGAACCGGTTTAAACCGGATAAAACTGGATTGAACCGGTTTAAACCGGTTTAAACCGGATAAAACCGGATTGAACTGGTTTAAACCGGATAAATCTGGATTGAACCGGTTTAAACTGGTTTCAACCGGATAGAACTGGATAGAACCAGTTTAAAACGGATAAAACCGGATTGAAGCGGTTTAAACCGGATAAAACCAGATTGAAACAGTTTAAATCGGATTGAACCGGCTTAAACCGGATAAAAACGGAATGAACTGGTTTAAAAAGGTTTAAACCGGATAAAACGGATTGAACTGGTTTAAACTGGATAAAACCGGATAGAACCGGTTTAATCCGGATTAAACCAGATAAAAACCGATTGAACCGGTTTAAACCGGCTTAAACCGGATAGAACCGGATTGAAGCGGTTTAAACCGGTTTAAACCGGATAGAACCGGAATGAACTGGTCTAAACCCGATAAAACCGGTTTAAACCAGATAAAACCGGATTGAACCAGGTCAAACCGGTTTAAACCGGATAAAACCGGAATGAACTGGTTTAAACCGGATAAAACCGGATTGAACCGGATGAAACCGGTTGAAACCGGATATAAACGGATTGAAGCAGTTTAAACCGGTTTAAAACTGATAAAACCGGAATGAACCGGCCTAAACCGGTTTAAACCTGATAGGACCGGTTTAAACTGGATAAAACCAGATTGAACTGGCTTAAACGGGTTTAAACCGGATAGAACAGGTTTAAACCGGATAAAACCGGATTGAACCGGTTTTAACCGGATAAAACCGAATTGAACTGGTTTAAACCAGTTTCAACTGGATAGAACCGGATAGAACTGGTTTAAACTGGATAAAACCGGATTGAACCAGCTTAAACAGGTTTAAACCGGATAAAACCGGATTGAACCGGTTCAAACCGGTTTAAACCGGATAAAACCAGACTGAACTGGTTTAAACCAGATAAAACCGGATTGAACCGGTTTAAACAGGATAAAACCGGAATGAACTGGTTTAAACCGGATAAAACCGGACTGAACCAGTTTAAACCGGATAAAACCGGATTGAACCATTTCAAACCGTTTTTAACCTGATAAAACCGGAATGAAACGGTTTAAACCGGATAAAAACGGATTGAACCGGTTTAAACCGGATAAATCCGGATTGAACCGGTTTAAACCGGTTTAAAACGGATAGAAGTGGATAGAAACGGTTTAAACCGGATAAAACCGGATTGAACCGGTGTAAACCGGTTGAAACCGGATAAAAACGGATTGAAAGGGTTTAAACCGGTTTAAACTGGATAAAACTGGAATGAACCGGCTTAAACAGGTCTAAACCGGATAAAACCCGATTGAACAGGCTTAAACTGGTATAAACAGCATAGAACCGGTTTAAACCGGATAAAACCGGATTGAACCGGTATAAACCGGTTGAAACCGGATAAAACCAGACTGAACCGGTTTAAACCGGATAAAAGTGGATTGAACCGGTTTAATACGGTTTCAACCGGATAGAACCGGTTTAAACCGGATAAAACCTGATTGATCCGGTTTAAACCGGTTTCAACTGTATAGAACCGGATAGAACCGGTTTAAACCGGATAAAACAGGATTGAACTGGTTTAGACCGGATAAAACCGGATTGAACCAGTTTAAACTGGTTTCAACTGGATAGAACCGGATAGAACAGGTTTAAACTGGATAAAACCGGATTGATCCGGCTTAAACCGGTTTAAACCAGATAAAACCGGATTGAACCGGCTTAAACCGGTTTAAACCGGATAAAACAGGAATGAACTGTTTTAAACCGGTTTAAAACGGATAGAACCGGTTTAAACCGGATAAAACCTGATTGATCCGGTTTAAACTGGTTTCAACCGGATAGAACCGGATAGAACCGTTTTAAACTGGATAAAACCGGATTGAACCGGCTTAAACCGGTTTAAAACCGGATAAAACCAGATTGAACCGGTTTAAACTGGATAAAACCGGATTGAACCGGCTTAAACCGGTTTAAACCGGATAAAACCGGATTGAACCGGTTCAAACAGGTTTAAACTGGATAAAACCGGATTGAACCGGTTTAAACTGGTTTCAACTGGATAGAACTGGATAGAACCGGTTTAAACTGGATAAAACCGGAATGAACCGGCTTAAACAGGTCTAAACCGGATAAAACCCGATTGAACAGGCTTAAACTGGTATAAACAGCATAGAACCTGTTTAAACCGGATAAAACCGGATTGAACCGTTTTAAACCGGTTTAAACCGGATAAAACCAGACAGTACCGGTTTAAACCGGATAAAACCGGATTGAACCAGGTTAAACCGTTTTCAACTGTATAGAAACGGATAGAATCGGTTTAAACTGGATAAAACAGGATTGAACCGGCTTAAACTGGTTTAAACCGGATTGAACCGGTTCAAACCGGTTTAAACCTGATAAAACCGGAATGAACTGGATTAAACCAGTTTAAAACGGATAAAAACGGTTTAAACTGGATAAAACCGGATTGAACCAGCTTAAACCGGTTTAAACCGGATAAAACTGGGTTGAATCGGTTTAAACCGGATGAAATCGGATTGAACAGGTTTAAACCTGTTTAAACCATATAGAACTGGGTAAAACCGGTTGAAACCGGATAAAACCGGATTGATCCGGTTTAAACCGGTTTAAACTGGATAAAACCGGACTGAACCGGTTTAAATCGGTTTAAAGCAGATAAAACCGGATTGAAACGGATTAAACCAGTTTATACTGGATAAACCGGATTGAATCGGTTAAAACCGGTGTAAACCGGATAAAACCAGATTGAACCGGTTTAAACCGGATCAAACCGGCATGAACCGGCTCAAACCGGTTTAAACTGGATAGAACCGGTTGAAACCCGTTTAAACCGGATAAAACCGGATTGAACCGGTTTAAACCGGTTTAAACCGGATAGAACCGTATTGAAGCGGTTTAAACCGGTTTGAACCGGATAGAACCGGTTTAAACCGGATAGAATCCGTTTAAACCGGATAAAATCGGATTGAACCAGTTTAAACCGGTTTAAACCGGATAAAACCGGATTGAACCAGTTTAAACCGGTTTACACCAGATAGAACCGGATAGAACCGGTTTAAACCGGATAAAACTGGATTGAACCGGTTTAAACCGGTTTCAACCGGATAGCACCGGATAGAACCGGTTTAAACTGGATAAAACCGGATTGAAACAGTCTAAACCGGTTTAAACTGGAGAAAACCGGATTGAATAGGTTTAAACTGGATAAAACCGGATTGACCCATTTTAAACTGGTTTAAACCGGATAAAACCGGATTGAACCGGTTCAAACCGGTTTAAACCGGATAAAACCAAATTGAAACAGTTTAAACCGGATAAAATCAGATTGAACCGGTTTAAAACGGATAAAACCGGATTGAACCAGTTGAAACCCGTTTAAACCAGATGGAAACGGATAGAACCGGTTTAAACCGGATAAAACCGGATTGAACTGGTTTAATCCAGTTAAAACAGGATAGAACAGGATAGAACCAGTTTAATCCGATTTAAAACGGATAGAACTGGATAGAACCGGTCTAAACGAAATAAAACCGGATTGAACCAGTTCAAACTGGTTTAAACCGGATAAAACCGGATTAAACCGTTTTAAAGCGCTTTAAACCGGATAAAACCAGATTGAACCAGTTTAAGCCGATTAAAACCGGATTGAACTGGTTTAAAACCGGTCTAAACCGGATAAAACCGGTTTAAACCGGATAGAACCAGATTGAACCGGTTTAAACCACATAAAACCGGATTGAACCGGTTCAAACCGGTTTAAACAGGATAAAACCGGAGTGAACTTGTTTAAACCGGATAAAAACGGATTGAACCGGTTTAAACCGGATAAAACCGGATTGAACCGGCTTAAAACGGTTTAAACCGGATAAAACCGGATTGAACCGGTTCAAACCGGATAGAACCGGATAGAACCGGTTTAAACCGGGTAAAACCGGATTGAACTGGTTTAAACCGGATAAAACCGGATTGAACCGTTTTAAACTGGTTTCAACCAGATAGAACTGGATAGAACCAGTTTAAAACGGATAAAACCGGATTGAAGCGGTTTAAACCGGATAAAACCAGATTGAAACGGTTTAAATCGGATTGAACCGGCTTAAACCGGATAAAACCGGAATGAACTGGTTTAAACCGGTTTAAACCGGAAAAAACGGATTGAACCGGTTTAAACTGGATAAAACCGGATAGAACCGGTTTAATCCGGATTAAACCAGATAAAAACCGATTGAACCGGTTTAAACCGGCTTAAACCGGATAGAACCGGATTGAAGCGGTTTAAACCGGTTTAAACCGGATAGAACCGGAATGAACTGGTCTAAACCGGATAAAACCGGTTTAAACCAGATAAAACCGGATTGAACCGTTTCAAACCGGTTTTAACCGGATAAAACCGGAATGAACCGGTTTAAACTGGTTTCAACCGGATAGAACCGGATAGAACCGGTTTAAACTGGATAAAACCGGATTGAACCGGCTTAAAACGGTTTAAACCGGATAAAACCGGATTGAACCGGTTCAAACCGGATAGAACCGGATAGAACCGGTTTAAACCGGATAAAACTGGATTGAACCGGTTTAAACCGGTTTAAACCGGATAAAACCGGATTGAACTGGTTTAAACCGGATAAAACCGGATTGAACCGGTTTAAACTGGTTTCAACCGGATAGAACTGGATAGAACCAGTTTAAAACGGATAAAACCGGAATGAAGCGGTTTAAATCGGATTGAACCGGCTTAAACCGCATAAAACCGTAATGAACTGGTTTAAACCGGTTTAAACCGGAAAAAAACGGATTGAACCGGTTTAAACTGGATAAAACCGGATAGAACCGGTTTAATCCGGATTAAACCAGATAAAAACCGATTGAACCGGTTTAAACCGGCTTAAACCAGATAGAACCGGATAGAACCGGTTTAAAATGGTTTCAACCGGATAGAACTGGATAGAACCAGTTTAAAACGGATAAAACCGGAATGAAGCGGTTTAAACCGGTTTAAACCGGATAGAACCGGTTTAAACCGGATAAAACCGGATTGAACCAGTTTAAACTGGTTTAAACCGGATAAAACCGGATTGATCCGGTTTAAACCGGACAAAAACGGATTGAACTGGATTAAACCGGTTTAAAACGGATAAAACCGGTTTAAACCGGATAAAACCAAATTGAACCAGTTTAAACCCCATAAAACCAGATTGAACCGGTTTAAAACGGATAAAACCGGATTGAACCAGTTTAAACCGGTTAAAATCAGATAGAAATGGATAGAACTGGTTTAAACCGGATAAAACCGGACGGAACCGGTTTGAAATGGTCTAAACAAGATAAAACCAGATTGAACTGTTTTCAACCGGTTTAAACCAGAAAAAACAAGATTGAACCGGTTTAATCCGGATAAAACCGGATTGAACCAGCTTAAACCGGTTTAAATCGGATAAAATGGATTGAACCGGTTTAAACCGGATAAAATCGGATTGATCCGGTTTAAACTGGTTTAAACCGGATAAAACCGGATTGAACTGGTTTAAACCGGATAAAACCGGATTGAACCGGTTTAAACTGGTTTCAACCGGATAGAACTGGATAGAACCAGTTTAAAACGGATAAAACCGGAATGAAGCGGTTTAAATCGGATTGAACCGGCTTAAACCGCATAAAACCGTAATGAACTGGTTTAAACCGGTTTAAACCGGAAAAAACGGATTGAACCGGTTTAAACTGGATAAAACCGGATAGAACCGGTTTAATCCGGATTAAACCAGATAAAAACCGATTGAACCGGTTTAAACCGGCTTAAACCAGATAGAACCGGATAGAACCGGTTTAAAATGGTTTCAACCGGATAGAACTGGATAGAACCAGTTTAAAACGGATAAAACCGGAATGAAGCGGTTTAAACCGGTTTAAACCGGATAGAACCGGTTTAAACCGGATAAAACCGGATTGAACCAGTTTAAACTGGTTTAAACCGGATAAAACCGGATTGATCCGGTTTAAACCGGACAAAAACGGATTGAACTGGATTAAACCGGTTTAAAACGGATAAAACCGGTTTAAACCGGATAAAACCAAATTGAACCAGTTTAAACCCCATAAAACCAGATTGAACCGGTTTAAAACGGATAAAACCGGATTGAACCAGTTTAAACCGGTTAAAATCAGATAGAAATGGATAGAACTGGTTTAAACCGG
This sequence comes from Cynocephalus volans, assembly GCF_027409185.1. NCBI lineage: Eukaryota > Metazoa > Chordata > Mammalia > Dermoptera > Cynocephalidae > Cynocephalus > Cynocephalus volans. The sequence continues at coordinate 30,339 of NW_026902422.1, read as the reverse complement.
ATAAAACCGGACGGAACCGGTTTGAAATGGTCTAAACAAGATAAAACCAGATTGAACTGTTTTCAACCGGTTTAAACCAGAAAAAACAAGATTGAACCGGTTTAATCCGGATAAAACCGGATTGAACCAGCTTAAACCGGTTTAAATCGGATAAAATGGATTGAACCGGTTTAAACCGGATAAAATCGGATTGATCCGGTTTAAACTGGTTTAAACAGGATAAAACCGGATTGAACTGGTTTATAACGGTTTAAACCGGATAAAACCGGTTTAAACGGGATAAAACCAAATTGAACCAGTTTAAACCGGATAATACAAGATTGAACCGGTTTAAGCCGGATAAAACCGGATTAAACTAGTTTAAACCGGATAAACCGGATAAAACCGGATATAACCGGTTTTAACTGGATAAAACCAGAATGAACTGGTTCAAACAGGATAAAACCGGTTTAAACCAGATAAAACCGGATTGAAACGGTTTAAACCGGTTTCAACCAGATAGAACCGGAATGAACTGTTCTAAACCGGATAAAACCGGTTTAAACCAGATAAAACCGGATTGAACCAGTTCAAACCGGTTTAAACCGGATAAAACCGGAATGAACTGGTTTAAACCGGATAAAACCGGATTGAACCGGATGAAACCGGTTGAAACCGGATATAAACGGATTGAAGCAGTTTAAACCGGTTTAAAACTGATAAAACCGGAATGAACCGGCCTAAACCGGTTTAAAACTGATAGGACCGGTTTAAACTGGATAAAACCAGATTGAACTGGCTTAAACGGGTTTAAACCGGATAGAACAGGTTTAAACCGGATAAAAACGGATTGAACCGGTTTTAACCGGATAAAACCGCATTGAACTGGTTTAAACCAGTTTCAACTGGATAGAACCGGATAGAACCGGTTTAAACTGGATAAAACCGGATTGAACCAGCTTAAACAGGTTTAAACCGGATAAAACCGGATTGAACCGGTTCAAACCGGTTTAAACCGGATAAAACCAGAGTGAACTGGTTTAAACCAGATAAAACCGGATTGAACCGGTTTAAACAGGATAAAATCGGAATGAACTGGTTTAAACCGGATAAAACCGGACTGAACCAGTTTAAACCAGATAAAACTGGATTGAACCATTTCAAACCGGTTTTAACCTGATAAAACCGGAATGAAACGGTTTAAACCGGATAAGAACGGATTGAACCGGTTTAAACCGGATAAATCCGGATTGAACCGGTTTAAACCGGTTTAAAACAGATAGAAGTGGATAGAAACGGTTTAACCAGATAAAACCAGATTGAACCGGTGTAAACCGGTTGAAACCGGATAAAAACGGATTGAAAGGGTTTAAACCGGTTTAAACTGGATAAAACTGGAATGAACCGGCTTAAACAAGTCTAAACCGGATAAAACCCGATTGAACAGGCTTAAACTGGTATAAACAGCATAGAACCGGTTTAAACCGGATAAAACCGGATTGAACTGGTTTAAACTGGTTGAAACCGGATAAAACCAGACTGAACCGGTTTAAACCGGATAAAACCGGATTGAACCGGTTTAATACGGTTTCAACCGGATAGAACCGGTTTAAACCGGATAAAACCTGATTGATCCGGTTTAAACCGGTTTCAACTGTATAGAACCAGATAGAACCGGTTTAAACCGGATAAAACAGGATTGAACCGGCTTAAACCGGTTTAAACCGGATAAGACCGGATTGAACCGGTTCAAATCGGTTTAAACCGGATAAAATCGGAATGAACTGTTTTAAACCGGTTAAAACGGATAGAACCGGTTTAAACCGGATAATACCGGATTGAACTAGTTTAAACCGGTTTAAACCAGATAGAAATGGATAGAACTGGTTTAAACTGGATAAAACAGGAATGAACCGGTTTGAACTGGTCTAAACCAGATAAAACCGGATTGAACTGGTTTCAAACGGTTTAAACCGGATAAAACAAGATTGAACCGTTTTAAACCGGATAAAACCGGATTGAACCAGCTTAAACCGGTTAAAACCGGATAAAATCGGATTGAACCGGTTTAAACTGGTTTCAACCGGATAGAACCGGTTTAAACTGGATAAAACCGGATTGAACCGGCTTAAACCGGTTTAAACCGGATAAAACCAGATTGAACCGGTTTAAACCGGATAAAACCGGATTGAACCGGCTTAAACCGGTTTAAACCGGATAAAACCGGATTGAACCGGTTCAAACAGGTTTAAACCGGATAAAACCGGAATGAACTGGTTTAAACCAGGTTAAACCGGATAGAACCGGATAGAAACGGTATAAACCGGATAAAACCGGATTGAACCGGTTCAAACCGGTTTAAACCTGATAAAACCGGAATGAAGTGGTTTAAACCGGTTTAAACCGGATAAAACCAGACTGAACCGGTTTAAACTGGATAAAACCGGATTGAACCGGTTTAAAACGGTTTCAACTGTATAGAACCGGATAGAACCGGTTTAAACCGGATAAAACAGGATTGAACTGGTTTAAACTGGATAAAACCGGATTGAACCGGTTTAAATTGGTTTCAAACAGATAGAACCGGATAGAACCGGTTTAAACTGGATAAAACTGGATTGAACTGGCTTAAACCGGTTTAAACCGGATTAAACCGGATTGAACCGGTTCAAACCGGTTTAAACCTGATAAAACCGGAATGAAGTGGTTTAAACCGGTTTAAAACGGATAGAACCGGATAGAAATGGTTTAAACCGGATAAAACCGGATTGATCTGGATTAAACCGGTTTAAAACGGATAAAACCGGTTTAAACGGGATAAAACCGGATTGAACCAGCTTAAACCGGTTTAAACCGGATAAAACTGGGTTGAATCGGTTTAAACCGGATGAAATCGGATTGAACAGGTTTAAACCTGTTTAAACCGTATAGAACCGGGTAAAACCGGTTGAAACCGGATAAAACCGGATTGATCCGGTTTAAACCGGTTTAAACTGGATAAAACCGGACTGAACCGGTTTAAATCGGTTTAAAGCAGATAAAACCGGATTGAAACGGATTAAACCAGTTTATACTGGATAAACCGGATTGAATCGGTTAAAACCGGTTTAAACCGGATAAAAAAAGATTGTACCGGTTTAAACCGGATCAAACCGGATTGAACCGTATTAAACCGGTTTCAACCGGATAGAACCGGATAGAACCGGTTTAAACCGGATAAAATCGGATTGAAGCGGTTTAAACCGGTTCAAACCGGATAAAACCAGATTGATACGGTTTAAACCAGATTGAACCGGCTTAAACCGGATAAAACCGGAATGAACTGGTTTAACCCGATTTAAACCAGAAAAACGGATTGAACCGGTTTAAACTGGTTTCAACCGGATAGAACCGGATAGAACCGGTTTAAACTGGATAAAACCGGATTGAACCGGCTTAAACCGGTTTAAACCGGATAAAACCAGATTGAACCGGTTTAAACCGGATAAAACCGGATTGAACCGGCTTAAACCGGTTTAAACCGGATAAAACCGGATTGAACCGGTTCAAACAGGTTTAAACCGGATAAAAAAGGAATGAACTGGTTTAAACCAGGTTAAACAGGATAGAACCGTATAGAAACGTTATAAACCGGATAAAACCGGATTGATCCGCTGTAGACCGGTTGAAACCGGATAAAAACGGATTGAAAGGGTTTAAACCGGTTTAAACTGTATAAAAACGGAATGAACCGGCTTAAACAGGAATAAACTGGATAAAACCCGATTGAACAGGCTTAAACTGGTATAAACAGCATAGAACCGGTTTAAACCGGATAAAACCGGATTGAACCGTTTTAAACCGGTTTAAACCGGATAAAACCAGACTGAACCGGTTTAAACTGGATAAAACCGGATTGAACCGGTTTAAACCGGTTTCAACTGTATAGAACCGGATAGAACCGGTTTAAACTGGATAAAACTGGATTGAACTGGCTTAAACCGGTTTAAACCGGATTAAACCGGATTGAACCGGTTCAAACCGGTTTAAACCTGATAAAACCGGAATGAAGTGGTTTAAACCGGTTTAAAACGGATAGAACCGGATAGAAATGGTTTAAACCGGATAAAACCGGATTGATCTGGATTAAACCGGTTTAAAACGGATAAAACCGGTTTAAACGGGATAAAACCGGATTGAACCAGCTTAAACCGGTTTAAACCGAATAAAACTGGATTGAATCGGTTTAAACCGGATGAAATCGGATTGAACAGGTTTAAACCTGTTTAAACCGTATAGAACCGGGTAAAACCGGTTGAAATCGGATAAAACCGGATTGATCCGGTTTAAACCGGTTTAAACTGGATAAAACCGGACTGAACCGGTTTAAATCGGTTTAAAGCAGATAAAACCGGATTGAAACGGATTAAACCAGTTTATACTGGATAAACCGGATTGAATCGGTTAAAACCGGTTTAAACCGGATAAAAACAGATTGTACCGGTTTAAACCGGATCAAACCGGATTGAACCGTATTAAACCGGTTTCAACCGGATAGAACCGGATAGAACCGGTTTAAACCGGATAAAACCGGATTGAAGCGGTTTAAACCGGTTCAAACCGGATAAAACCAGATTGAAACGGTTTAAACCAGATTGAACCGGCTTAAACCGGATAAAACCGGAATGAACTGGTTTAACCCGATTTAAACCAGAAAAACGGATTGAACCGGTTTAAACTGGATAAAACCGGATTGAACCGGCTTAAACCTGTTTAAACTGGATAGAACCGGTTTAAACCGGTATCCGGTTTAAACCGGATAAAACAGGCATGAACCGGCTCAAACCGGTTTAAACCGGATAGAACCGGTTGAAACCCGTTTAAACCGGATAAAACCGGATTGAACTGGTTTAAACCGGTTTAAACCGGATAAAACCGGATTGAAGCGGTTTAAACCGGTTTAAACCGGATAGAACCGGTTTAAACCGGAAAGAATCCGTTTAAACCGGATAAAACCGGATTGAACCAGTTTAAACCGGTTTAAACCGGATAAAACCGGATTGAACCGGTTTAAACCAGTTTACACCAGATAGAACTGGATAGAACCTGTTTAAACCAGATAGAACCGGATAGACCCGGTTTAAACCGGATAAAACCGGATTGTACCGGTTTAAACCGGTTTAAATTGGATAAAACCGGATTGAACTGGTTTAAACCGGATAAAACCGGATTGAACTGGTTTAAACCGGTTTCAACCGGATAGAACCGGATAGAACCGGTTTAAACCGGATAAAACCGGATTGAAACAGTCTAAACCGGTTTAAACTGGAGAAAACCGGATTGAATAGGTTTAAACTGGATAAAACCGGATTGACCCAGTTTAAACTGGTTTAAACCGGATAAAACCGGATTGAACTGGTTCAAACCGGTTTAAACCGGATAAAACCAAATTGAAACAGTTTAAACCGGATAAAATCAGATTGAACCGGTTTAAAACGGATAATACCGGATTGAACCAGTTGAAAACCGTTTAAACCAGATGGAAACGGATAGAACCGGTTTAAACCGGAAAAAACCGGATTGAACTGGTTTAATCCAGTTAAAACAGGATAAAACAGGATAGAACCAGTTTAATCCGATTAAAAAGGATAGAACCGGATAGAACCGGTCTAAACGAGATAAAACCGGATTGAACCGGTTCAAACTGGTTTAAACCGGATAAAACCGGATTAAACCGTTTTAAAGCGCTTTAAACCGGATAAAACCAGATTGAACCAGTTTAAGCCGATTAAAACCGGATTGAACTGGTTTAAACCAGTCTAAACCGGATAAAACCAGATTGAACCGGTTTAAACCACATAAAACCGGATTGAACCAGTTCAAACCGGTTTAAACCGGATAAAACCGGAGTGAACTTGTTTAATCCGGATAAAAACGGATTGAACCGGTTTAAACCGGATAAAACCAGATTGAACCGTTTCAAACCGGTTTTAAACGGATAAAACCGGAATGAAACGGTTTAAACCGGATAAATCCGGATTGAACCGTTTCAAACCGGTTTTAAACGGATAAAACCGGAATGAACCGGCTTAAACCGGATAAATCCGGATTGAACCGGTTCAAACCGGATAGAACCGGATAGAACCGGTTTAACCGGATAAAACCGGATTGAACCGGTTTAAACCGGATAAAACCAGATTGAACCGGTTCACACCGGTTTAAACCGGATAAAAACAAATTGAAACAGTTTAAACCGGATAAAATCAGATTGAACCGGTTTAAAACGGATAAAACCGGATTGAACCAGTTGAAACCCGTTTAAAACAGATGGAAACGGATAGATCCGGTTTAAACCGGTTAAAACCGGATAAAATCGGATTGAACCGGTTTAAACTGGTTTCAACCGGATAGAACCGGATAGAACCGGTTTAAACTGGATAAAACCGGATTGAACCGGCTTAAACCGGTTTAAACCGGATAAAACCAGATTGAACCGGTTTAAACCGGATAAAACCGGATTGAACCGGCTTAAACCGGTTTAAACCGGATAAAACCGGATTGAACCGGTTCAAACAGGTTTAAACCGGATAAAACCGGAATGAACTGGTTTAAACCAGGTTAAACCGGATAGAACCGGATAGAAACGGTATAAACCGGATAAAACCGGATTGAACCGGTTCAAACCGGTTTAAACCTGATAAAATCGGAATGAAGTGGTTTAAACCGGTTTAAACCGGATAAAACCAGACTGAACCGGTTTAAACTGGATAAAACCGGATTGAACCGGTTTAAACCGGTTTCAAATGTATAGAACCGGATAGAACCGGTTTAAACCGGATAAAACAGGATTGAACTGGTTTAAACTGGATAAAACCGGATTGAACCGGTTTAAATTGGTTTCAAACGGATAGAACCGGATAGAACCGGTTTAAACTGGATAAAACTGGATTGAACTGGCTTAAACCGGTTTAAACCGGATAAAACTGGGTTGAATCGGTTTAAACCGGATGAAATCGGATTGAACAGGTTTAAACCTGTTTAAACCGTATAGAACCGGGTAAAACCGGTTGAAACCGGATAAAACCGGATTGATCCGGTTTAAACCGGTTTAAACTGGATAAAACCGGACTGAACCGGTTTAAATCGGTTTAAAGCAGATAAAACCGGATTGAAACGGATTAAACCAGTTTATACTGGATAAACCGGATTGAATCGGTTAAAACCGGTTTAAACCGGATAAAAAAAGATTGTACCGGTTTAAACCGGATCAAACCGGATTGAACCGTATTAAACCGGTTTCAACCGGATAGAACCGGATAGAACCGGTTTAAACCGGATAAAATCGGATTGAAGCGGTTTAAACCGGTTCAAACCGGATAAAACCAGATTGAAACGGTTTAAACCAGATTGAACCGGCTTAAACCGGATAAAACCGGAATGAACTGGTTTAACCCGATTTAAACCAGAAAAACGGATTGAACCGGTTTAAACTGGTTTCAACCGGATAGAACCGGATAGAACCAGTTTAAACTGGATAAAACCGGATTGAACCGGCTTAAACCGGTTTAAACCGGATAAAACCAGATTGAACCGGTTTAAACCGGATAAAACCGGATTGAACCGGCTTAAACCGGTTTAAACCGGATAAAACCGGATTGAACCGGTTCAAACAGGTTTAAACCGGATAAAAAAGGAATGAACTGGTTTAAACCAGGTTAAACAGGATAGAACCGGATAGAAACGTTATAAACCGGATAAAACCGGATTGATCCGCTGTAGACCGGTTGAAACCGGATAAAAACGGATTGAAAGGGTTTAAACCGGTTTAAACTGTATAAAAACGGAATGAACCGGCTTAAACAGGAATAAACTGGATAAAACCCGATTGAACAGGCTTAAACTGGTATAAACAGCATAGAACCGGTTTAAACCGGATAAAACCGGATTGAACCGTTTTAAACCGGTTTAAACCGGATAAAACCAGACTGAACCGGTTTAAACTGGATAAAACCGGATTGAACCGGTTTAAACCGGTTTCAACTGTATAGAACCGGATAGAACCGGTTTAAACCGGATAAAACAGGATTGAACTGGTTTAAACTGCATAAAACCGGATTGAACCGGTTTAAACTGGTTTCAAACGGATAGAACCGGATAGAACCGGTTTAAACTGGATAAAACTGGATTGAACTGGCTTAAACCGGTTTAAACCGGATTAAACCGGATTGAACCGGATCAAACCGGTTTAAACCTGATAAAACCGGAATGAAGTGGTTTAAACCGGTTTAAAACGGATAGAACCGGATAGAAATGGTTTAAACCGGATAAAACCGGATTGATCTGGATTAAACCGGTTTAAAACGGATAAAACCGGTTTAAACGGGATAAAACCGGATTGAACCAGCTTAAACCGGTTTAAACCGAATAAAACTGGATTGAATCGGTTTAAACCGGATGAAATCGGATTGAACAGGTTTAAACCTGTTTAAACCGTATAGAACCGGGTAAAACCGGTTGAAATCGGATAAAACCGTATTGATCCGGTTTAAACCGGTTTAAACTGGATAAAACCGGACTGAACCGGTTTAAATCGGTTTAAAGCAGATAAAACCGGATTGAAACGGATTAAACCAGTTTATACTGGATAAACCGGATTGAATTGGTTAAAACCGGTTTAAACCGGATAAAAACAGATTGTACCGGTTTAAACCGGATCAAACCGGATTGAACCGTATTAAACCGGTTTCAACCGGATAGAACCGGATAGAACCGGTTTAAACCGGATAAAACCGGATTGAAGCGGTTTAAACCGGTTCAAACCGGATAAAACCAGATTGAAACGGTTTAAACCAGATTGAACCGGCTTAAACCGGATAAAACCGGAATGAACTGGTTTAACCCGATTTAAACCAGAAAAACGGATTGAACCGGTTTAAACTGGATAAAACCGGATTGAACCGGCTTAAACCTGTTTAAACTGGATAGAACCGGTTTAAACCGGTATCCGGTTTAAACCGGATAAAAAAGGCATGAACCGGCTCAAACCGGTTTAAACCGGATAGAACCGGTTGAAACCCGTTTAAACCGGATAAAACCGGATTGAACCGGTTTAAAACCGGTTTAAACCGGATAAAACCGGATTGAAGCGGTTTAAACCGGTTTAAACCGGATAGAACCGGTTTAAACCGGAAAGAATCCGTTTAAACCGGATAAAACCGGATTGAACCAGTTTAAACCGGTTTAAACCGGATAAAACCGGATTGAACCGGTTTAAACCGGTTTACACCAGATAGAACTGGATAGAACCTGTTTAAACCAGATAGAACCGGATAGACCCGGTTTAAACCGGATAAAACCGGATTGTACCGGTTTAAACCGGTTTAAATTGGATAAAACCGGATTGAACTGGTTTAAACCGGATAAAACCGGATTGAACTGGTTTAAACCGGTTTCAACCGGATAGAACCGGATAGAACCGGTTTAAACCGGATAAAACCGGATTGAAACAGTCTAAACCGGTTTAAACTGGAGAAAACCGGATTGAATAGGTTTAAACTGGATAAAACCGGATTGACCCAGTTTAAACTGGTTTAAACCGGATAAAACCGGATTGAACTGGTTCAAACCGGTTTAAACCGGATAAAACCAAATTGAAACAGTTTAAACCGGATAAAATCAGATTGAACCGGTTTAAAACGGATAATACCGGATTGAACCAGTTGAAAACCGTTTAAACCAGATGGAAACGGATAGAACCGGTTTAAACCGGAAAAAACCGGATTGAACTGGTTTAATCCAGTTAAAACAGGATAAAACAGGATAGAACCAGTTTAATCCGATTAAAAAGGATAGAACCGGATAGAACCGGTCTAAACGAGATAAAACCGGATTGAACCGGTTCAAAGTGGTTTAAACCGGATAAAACCGGATTGATCTGGATTAAACCGGTTTAAAACGGATAAAACCGGTTTAAACGGGATAAAACCGGATTGAACCAGCTTAAACCGGTTTAAACCGGATAAAACTGGGTTGAATCGGTTTAAACCGGATGAAATCGGATTGAACAGGTTTAAACCTGTTTAAACCGTATAGAACCGGGTAAAACCGGTTGAAACCGGATAAAACCGGATTGATCCGGTTTAAACCGGTTTAAACTGGATAAAACCGGATTGAACCGGTTTAAACCGGTTTCAACTGTATAGAACCGGATAGAACCGGTTTAAACCGGATAAAATAGGATTGAACTGGTTTAAACTGGATAAAACCGGATTGAACCGGTTTAAATTGGTTTCAAACGGATAGAACCGGATAGAACCGGTTTAAACTGGATAAAACTGGATTGAACTGGCTTAAACCGGTTTAAACCGGATTAAACCGGATTGAACCGGTTCAAACCGGTTTAAACCTGATAAAACCGGAATGAAGTGGTTTAAACCGGTTTAAAACGGATAGAACCGGATAGAAATGGTTTATACCGGATAAAACCGGATTGATCTGGATTAAACCGGTTTAAAACGGATAAAACCGGTTTAAACGGGATAAAACCGGATTGAACCAGCTTAAACCGGTTTAAACCGGATAAAACTGGGTTGAATCGGTTTAAACCGGATGAAATCGGATTGAACAGGTTTAAACCTGTTTAAACCGTATAGAACCGGGTAAAACCGGTTGAAACCGGATAAAACCGGATTGATCCGGTTTAAACCGGTTTAAACTGGATAAAACCGGACTGAACCGGTTTAAATCGGTTTAAAGCAGATAAAACCGGATTGAAACGGATTAAACCAGTTTATACTGGATAAACCGGATTGAATCGGTTAAAACCGGTTTAAACCGGATAAAAAAAGATTGTACCGGTTTAAACCGGATCAAACCGGATTGAACCGTATTAAACCGGTTTCAACCGGATAGAACCGGATAGAACCGGTTTAAACCGGATAAAATCGGATTGAAGCGGTTTAAACCGGTTCAAACCGGATAAAACCAGATTGAAACGGTTTAAACCAGATTGAACCGGCTTAAACCGGATAAAACCGGAATGAACTGGTTTAACCCGATTTAAACCAGAAAAACGGATTGAACCGGTTTAAACTGGTTTCAACCGGATAGAACCGGATAGAACCGGTTTAAACTGGATAAAACCGGATTGAACCGGCTTAAACCGGTTTAAACCGGATAAAAGCAGATTGAACCGGTTTAAACCGGATAAAACCGGATTGAACCGGCTTAAACCGGTTTAAACCGGATAAAACCGGATTGAACCGGTTCAAACAGGTTTAAACCGGATAAAAAAGGAATGAACTGGTTTAAACCAGGTTAAACAGGATAGAACCGGATAGAAACGTTATAAACCGGATAAAACCGGATTGATCCGCTGTAGACCGGTTGAAACCGGATAAAAACGGATTGAAAGGGTTTAAACCGGTTTAAACTGTATAAAAACGGAATGAACCGGCTTAAACAGGAATAAACTGGATAAAACCCGATTGAACAGGCTTAAACTGGTATAAACAGCATAGAACCGGTTTAAACCGGATAAAACCGGATTGAACCGTTTTAAACCGGTTTAAACCGGATAAAACCAGACTGAACCGGTTTAAACTGGATAAAACCGGATTGAACCGGTTTAAACCGGTTTCAACTGTATAGAACCGGATAGAACCGGTTTAAACCGGATAAAACAGGATTGAACTGGTTTAAACTGCATAAAACCGGATTGAACCGGTTTAAACTGGTTTCAAACGGATAGAACCGGATAGAACCGGTTTAAACTGGATAAAACCGGAATGAACCGGCTTAAACAGTTCTAAACCGGATAAAACCCGATTGAACAGGCTTAAACTGGTATAAACAGCATAGAACCGGTTTAAACCGGATAAAACCGGATTGAACCGGTTTAAACCAGATAAAACCGGATTGAACCAGTTTAAACCGGTTTCAACTGTATAGAAACGGATAGAACCGGTTTCAACCGGATAAAACAGGATTGAACCGGCTTAAACTGGTTTAAACTGGATTGAACCGTTTCAAACTGGTTTAAACCGGATTAAACCGTATTGAACCGGTTCAAACCGGTTTAAACCTGATAAAACCGGAATGAACTGGTTTAAACCGGTTTAAAACGGATAGAACCGGATAGAAACGGTTTAAACCGGATAAAACCGGATTGAACTGGATTAAACAGGTTTAAAACGGATAAAACCGGTTTAAACTGGATAAAACCGGATTGAACCAGCTTAAACCGGTTTAAACCGCATAAAACTGGGTTGAATCGGTTTAAACCGGATGAAATCGGATTGAACAGGTTTAAACCTGTTTAAACCATATAGACCCGGGTAAAACCGGTTGAAACCGGATAAAACCGGATTGATCCGGTTTAAACCGGTTTAAACTGGATAAAACCGGAGTGAACCGGTTTAAATCGGTTTAAAGCAGATAAAACCGAATTGAAACGGATTAAACCAGTTTATACTGGATAAACCGGATTGAATCGGTTAAAACCGGTTTAAACCGGATAAAACCAGATTGAACCGGTTTAAACCGGATCAAACCGGATTGAACCGTATTAAACAGGTTTCAACCGGATAGAACCGGATAGAACCGGTTTAAACCGGATAAAACCGGATTGAAGCGGTTTAAACTGGTTCAAACCGGATAAAACCAGATTGAAACGGTTTCAACCGGATTGAACCGGCTTAAACCGGATAAAACCGGACTGAACTGGTTTAAACCGATTTAAACCGGAAAAAAAGGATTGAACCGGTTTAAACTGGATAAAACCGGATTGAACCGGCTTAAACCTGTTTAAACTGGATAGAACCGGTTTAAACCGGTATCCGGTTTAAACCGGATAAAACAGGCATGAACCGGCTCAAACCGGTTTAAAACGGATAGATCCGGTTGAAACCCGTTTAAACTGGATAAAACCGGATTGAACCGGTTTAAACCGGTTTAAACCGGATAAAACCGGATTGAAGCGGTTTAAACCGGTTTAAACCGGATAGAACCGGTTTAAACGGGATAGAATCCGTTTAAACCAGATAAAACCGGATTGAACCAGTTTAAACCGGTTTAAACCGGATAAAACCGGATTGAACCGGTTTAAACCGGTTTACACCAGATAGAACCGGATAGAAACGGTTTAAACCGGATAGAACCGGATAGAACCGGTTTAAACCGGATAAAACCGGATTGAACCGGTTTAAACCGGTTTAAAGTGGATAAAACCGGATTGAACTGGTTTAAACCGGATAAAACCGGATTGAACCGGTTTAAACCGGTTTCAACCGGATAGAACTGGATAGAACCGGTTTAAACTGGATAAAACCGGATTGAACCAGCTTAAACAGGTTTAAACCGGATAAAACCGGATTGAACCGGTTCAAACCGGTTTAAACCGGATAAAACCAGAGTGAACTGGTTTAAACCAGATAAAACCGGATTGAACCGGTTTAAACAGGATAAAATCGGAATGAACTGGTTTAAACCGGATAAAACCGGACTGAACCAGTTTAAACCAGATAAAACTGGATTGAACCATTTCAAACCGGTTTTAACCTGATAAAACCGGAATGAAACGGTTTAAACCGGATAAGAACGGATTGAACCGGTTTAAACCGGATAAATCCGGATTGAACCGGTTTAAACCGGTTTAAAACAGATAGAAGTGGATAGAAACGGTTTAACCAGATAAAACCAGATTGAACCGGTGTAAACCGGTTGAAACCGGATAAAAACGGATTGAAAGGGTCTAAACCGGTTTAAACTGGATAAAACTGGAATGAACCGGCTTAAACAAGTCTAAACCGGATAAAACCCGATTGAACAGGCTTAAACTGGTATAAACAGCATAGAACCGGTTTAAACCGGATAAAACCGGATTGAACTGGTTTAAACTGGTTGAAACCGGATAAAACCAGACTGAACCGGTTTAAACCGGATAAAACCGGATTGAACCGGTTTAATACGGTTTCAACCGGATAGAACCGGTTTAAACCGGATAAAACCTGATTGATCCGGTTTAAACCGGTTTCAACTGTATAGAACCAGATAGAACCGGTTTAAACCGGATAAAACAGGATTGAACCGGCTTAAACCGGTTTAAACCGGATAAGACCAGATTGAACCGGTTCAAATCGGTTTAAACCGGATAAAACCGGAATGAACTGTTTTAAACCGGTTAAAACCGATAGAACCGGTTTAAACCGGATAATACCGGATTGAACTAGTTTAAACCGGTTTAAACCAGATAGAAATGGATAGAACTGGTTTAAACTGGATAAAACAGGAATGAACCGGTTTGAACTGGTCTAAACCAGATAAAACCGGATTGAACTGGTTTCAAACGGTTTAAACCGGATAAAACAAGATTGAACCGGTTTAAACCGGATAAAACCGGATTGAACTAGCTTAAACCGGTTAAAACCGGATAAAATCGGATTGAACCGGTTTAAACTGGTTTCAACCGGATAGAACCGGATAGAACCGGTTTAAACTGGATAAAACCGGATTGAACCGGCTTAAACCGGTTTAAACCGGATAAAACCAGATTGAACCGGTTTAAACCGGATAAAACCGGATTGAACCGGCTTAAACCGGTTTAAACCGGATAAAACCGGATTGAACCGGTTCAAACAGGTTTAAACCGGATAAAACCGGAATGAACTGGTTTAAACCAGGTTAAACCGGATAGAACCGGATAGAAACGGTATAAACCGGATAAAACCGGATTGAACCGGTTCAAACCGGTTTAAACCTGATAAAACCGGAATGAAGTGGTTTAAACCGGTTTAAACCGGATAAAACCAGACTGAACCGGTTTAAACTGGATAAAACCGGATTGAACCGGTTTAAACCGGTTTCAAATGTATAGAACCGGATAGAACCGGTTTAAACCGGATAAAACAGGATTGAACTGGTTTAAACTGGATAAAACCGGATTGAACCGGTTTAAATTGGTTTCAAACGGATAGAACCGGATAGAACCGGTTTAAACTGGATAAAACTGGATTGAACTGGCTTAAACCGGTTTAAACTGGATTAAACCGGATTGAACCGGTTCAAACCGGTTTAAACCTGATAAAACCGGAATGAAGTGGTTTAAACCGGTTTAAAACGGATAGAACCGGATAGAAATGGTTTAAACCGGATAAAACCGGATTGATCTGGATTAAACCGGTTTAAAACGGATAAAACCGGTTTAAACGGGATAAAACCGGATTGAACCAGCTTAAACCGGTTTAAACCGGATAAAACTGGGTTGAATCGGTTTAAACCGGATGAAATCGGATTGAACAGGTTTAAACCTGTTTAAACCGTATAGAACCGGGTAAAACCGGTTGAAACCGGATAAAACCGGATTGATCCAGTTTAAACCGGTGTAAACTGGATAAAACCGGACTGAACCGGTTTAAATCGGTTTAAAGCAGATAAAACCGGATTGAAACGGATTAAACCAGTTTATACTGGATAAACCGGATTGAATCGGTTAAAACCGGTTTAAACCGGATAAAAAAAGATTGTACCGGTTTAAACCGGATCAAACCGGATTGAACCGTATTAAACCGGTTTCAACCGGATAGAACCGGATAGAACCGGTTTAAACCGGATAAAATCGGATTGAAGCGGTTTAAACCGGTTCAAACCGGATAAAACCAGATTGAAACGGTTTAAACCAGATTGAACCGGCTTAAACCGGATAAAACCGGAATGAACTGGTTTAACCCGATTTAAACCAGAAAAACGGATTGAACCGGTTTAAACTGGTTTCAACCGGATAGAACCGGATAGAACCGGTTTAAACTGGATAAAACCGGATTGAACCGGCTTAAACCGGTTTAAACCGGATAAAACCAGATTGAACCGGTTTAAACCGGATAAAACCGGATTGAACCGGCTTAAACCGGTTTAAACCGGATAAAACCGGATTGAAGCGGTTCAAACAGGTTTAAACCGGATAAAAAAGGAATGAACTGGTTTAAACCAGGTTAAACAGGATAGAACCGGATAGAAACGTTATAAACCGGATAAAACCGGATTGATCCGCTGTAGACCGGTTGAAACCGGATAAAAACGGATTGAAAGGGTTTAAACCGGTTTAAACTGTATAAAAACGGAATGAACCGGCTTAAACAGGAATAAACTGGATAAAACCCGATTGAACAGGCTTAAACTGGTATAAACAGCATAGAACCGGTTTAAACCGGATAAAACCGGATTGAACCGTTTTAAACCGGTTTAAACCGGATAAAACCAGACTGAACCGGTTTAAACTGGATAAAACCGGATTGAACCGGTTTAAACCGGTTTCAACTGTATAGAACCGGATAGAACCGGTTTAAACCGGATAAAACAGGATTGAACTGGTTTAAACTGCATAAAACCGGATTGAACCGGTTTAAACTGGTTTCAAACGGATAGAACCGGATAGAACCGGTTTAAACTGGATAAAACTGGATTGAACTGGCTTAAACCGGTTTAAACCGGATTAAACCGGATTGAACCGGTTCAAACCGGTTTAAACCTGATAAAACCGGAATGAAGTGGTTTAAACCGGTTTAAAACGGATAGAACCGGATAGAAATGGTTTAAACCGGATAAAACCGGATTGATCTGGATTAAACCGGTTTAAAACGGATAAAACCGGTTTAAACGGGATAAAACCGGATTGAACCAGCTTAAACCGGTTTAAACCGAATAAAACTGGATTGAATCGGTTTAAACCGGATGAAATCGGATTGAACAGGTTTAAACCTGTTTAAACCGTATAGAACCGGGTAAAACCGGTTGAAATCGGATAAAACCGGATTGATCCGGTTTAAACCGGTTTAAACTGGATAAAACCGGACTGAACCGGTTTAAATCGGTTTAAAGCAGATAAAACCGGATTGAAACGGATTAAACCAGTTTATACTGGATAAACCGGATTGAATCGGTTAAAACCGGTTTAAACCGGATAAAAACAGATTGTACCGGTTTAAACCGGATCAAACCGGATTGAACCGTATTAAACCGGTTTCAACCGGATAGAACCGGATAGAACCGGTTTAAACCGGATAAAACCTGATTGAACCGGCTTAAATCGGTTTAAACCGGATAAAACCGGATTGAACCGGTTGAAACCGGTTTAATCCGGATAAAACCAGACTGAACCGGTTTAGACCAGATAAAACCGGATTGAACCGGTTTAATACGGTTTCAACCGGATAGAACCGGTTTAAACTGGATAAAACCTGATTGAAACGGTTTAAACCGGTTTCAACTGTATAGAACCGGATAGAACCGGTTTAAACCGGATAAAGAAGGACTGAACTGGTTCAAACCGGTTTAAACCGGATAAAACCAAATTGAACCAGTTTAAACCCCATAAAACCAGATTGAACCGGTTTAAAACGGATAAAACCGGATTGAACCAGTTTAAACCGGTTAAAATCAGATAGAAATGGATAGAACTGGTTTAAACCGGATAAAACCGGACGGAACCGGTTTGAAATGGTCTAAACAAGATAAAACCAGATTGAACTGGTTTCAACCGGTTTAAACCAGAAAAAACAAGATTGAACCGGTTTAATCCGGATAAAACCGGATTGAACCAGCTTAAACCGGTTTAAACCGGATAAAATGGATTGAACCGGTTTAAACCGGATAAAATCGGATTGATCCGGTTTAAACTGGTTTAAACAGGATAAAACCGGATTGAACTGGTTTATAACGGTTTAAACCGGATAAAACCGGTTTAAACGGGATAAAACCAAATTGAACCAGTTTAAACCGGATAATACAAGATTGAACCGGTTTAAGCCGGATAAAACCGGATTAAACTAGTTTAAACCGGATAAACCGGATAAAACCGGATATAACCGGTTTTAACTGGATAAAACCAGAATGAACTGGTTCAAACAGGATAAAACCGGTTTAAACCAGATAAAACCGGATTGAAACGGTTTAAACCGGTTTCAACCAGATAGAACCGGAATGAACTGTTCTAAACCGGATAAAACCGGTTTAAACCAGATAAAACCGGATTGAAACAGTTCAAACCGGTTTAAACCGGATAAAACCGGAATGAACTGGTTTAAACCGGATAAAACCGGATTGAACCGGATGAAACCGGTTGAAACCGGATATAAACGGATTGAAGCAGTTTAAACCGGTTTAAAACTGATAAAACCGGAATGAACCGGCCTAAACCGGTTTAAAACTGATAGGACCGGTTTAAACTGGATAAAACCAGATTGAACTGGCTTAAACGGGTTTAAACCGGATAGAACAGGTTTAAACCGGATAAAACCGGATTGAACCGGTTTTAACCGGATAAAACCGCATTGAACTGGTTTAAACCAGTTTCAACTGGATAGAACCGGATAGAACCGGTTTAAACTGGATAAAACCGGATTGAACCAGCTTAAACAGGTTTAAACCGGATAAAACCGGATTGAACCGGTTCAAACCGGTTTAAACCGGATAAAACCAGAGTGAACTGGTTTAAACCAGATAAAACCGGATTGAACCGGTTTAAACAGGATAAAATCGGAATGAACTGGTTTAAACCGGATAAAACCGGACTGAACCAGTTTAAACCAGATAAAACCGGATTGAACCATTTCAAACCGGTTTTAACCTGATAAAACCGGAATGAAACGGTTTAAACCGGATAAGAACGGATTGAACCGGTTTAAACCGGATAAATCCGGATTGAACCGGTTTAAACTGGTTTAAAACAGATAGAAGTGGATAGAAACGGTTTAACCAGATAAAACCAGATTGAACCGGTGTAAACCGGTTGAAACCGGATAAAAACGGATTGAAAGGGTTTAAACCGGTTTAAACTGGATAAAACTGGAATGAACCGGCTTAAACAAGTCTAAACCGGATAAAACCCGATTGAACAGGCTTAAACTGGTATAAACAGCATAGAACCGGTTTAAACCGGATAAAACCGGATTGAACTGGTTTAAACCGGTTGAAACCGGATAAAACCAGACTGAACCGGTTTAAACCGGATAAAACCGGATTGAACCGGTTTAATACGGTTTCAACCGGATAGAACCGGTTTAAACCGGATAAAACCTGATTGATCCGGTTTAAACCGGTTTCAACTGTATAGAACCAGATAGAACCGGTTTAAACCGGATAAAACAGGATTGAACCGGCTTAAACCGGTTTAAACCGGATAAAACCGGATTGAACCGGTTCAAATCGGTTTAAACCGGATAAAACCGGAATGAACTGTTTTAAACCGGTTAAAACGGATAGAACCGGTTTAAACCGGATAATACCGGATTGAACTAGTTTAAACCGGTTTAAACCAGATAGAAATGGATAGAACTGGTTTAAACTGGATAAAACAGGAATGAACCGGTTTGAACTGGTCTAAACCAGATAAAACCGGATTGAACTGGTTTCAAACGGTTTAAACCGGATAAAACAAGATTGAACCGGTTTAAACCGGATAAAACCGGATTGAACCAGCTTAAACCGGTTAAAACCGGATAAAATCGGATTGAACCGGTTTAAACTGGTTTCAACCGGATAGAACCGGATAGAACCGGTTTAAACTGGATAAAACCGGATTGAACCGGCTTAAACCGGTTTAAACCGGATAAAACCAGATTGAACCGGTTTAAACCGGATAAAACCGGATTGAACCGGCTTAAACCGGTTTAAACCGGATAAAACCAGATTGAACCGGTTCAAACAGGTTTAAACCGGATAAAACCGGAATGAACTGGTTTAAACCAGGTTAAACCGGATAGAACCGGATAGAAACGGTATAAACCGGATAAAACCGGATTGAACCGGTTCAAACCGGTTTAAACCTGATAAAACCGGAATGAAGTGGTTTAAACCGGTTTAAACCGGATAAAACCAGACTGAACCGGTTTAAACTGGATAAAACCGGATTGAACCGGTTTAAACCGGTTTCAAATGTATAGAACCGGATAGAACCGGTTTAAACCGGATAAAACAGGATTGAACTGGTTTAAACTGGATAAAACCGGATTGAACCGGTTTAAATTGGTTTCAAACGGATAGAACCGGATAGAACCGGTTTAAACTGGATAAAACTGGATTGAACTGGCTTAAACCGGTTTAAACCGGATTAAACCGGATTGAACCGGTTCAAACCGGTTTAAACCTGATAAAACCGGAATGAAGTGGTTTAAACCGGTTTAAAACGGATAGAACCGGATAGAAATGGTTTAAACCGGATAAAACCGGATTGATCTGGATTAAACCGGTTTAAAACGGATAAAACCGGTTTAAACGGGATAAAACCGGATTGAACCAGCTTAAACCGGTTTAAACCGGATAAAACTGGGTTGAATCGGTTTAAACCGGATGAAATCGGATTGAACAGGTTTAAACCTGTTTAAACCGTATAGAACCGGGTAAAACCGGTTGAAACCGGATAAAACCGGATTGATCCGGTTTAAACCAGTGTAAACTGGATAAAACCGGACTGAACCGGTTTAAATCGGTTTAAAGCAGATAAAACCGGATTGAAACGGATTAAACCAGTTTATACTGGATAAACCGGATTGAATCGGTTAAAACCGGTTTAAACCGGATAAAAAAAGATTGTACCGGTTTAAACCGGATCAAACCGGATTGAACCGTATTAAACCGGTTTCAACCGGATAGAACCGGATAGAACCGGTTTAAACCGGATAAAATCGGATTGAAGCGGTTTAAACCGGTTCAAACCGGATAAAACCAGATTGAAACGGTTTAAACCAGATTGAACCGGCTTAAACCGGATAAAACCGGAATGAACTGGTTTAACCCGATTTAAACCAGAAAAACGGATTGAACCGGTTTAAACTGGTTTCAACCGGATAGAACCGGATAGAACCGGTTTAAACTGGATAAAACCGGATTGAACCGGCTTAAACCGGTTTAAACCGGATAAAACCAGATTGAACCGGTTTAAACCGGATAAAACCGGATTGAACCGGCTTAAACCGGTTTAAACCGGATAAAACCGGATTGAAGCGGTTCAAACAGGTTTAAACCGGATAAAAAAGGAATGAACTGGTTTAAACCAGGTTAAACAGGATAGAACCGGATAGAAACGTTATAAACCGGATAAAACCGGATTGATCCGCTGTAGACCGGTTGAAACCGGATAAAAACGGATTGAAAGGGTTTAAACCGGTTTAAACTGTATAAAAACGGAATGAACCGGCTTAAACAGGAATAAACTGGATAAAACCCGATTGAACAGGCTTAAACTGGTATAAACAGCATAGAACCGGTTTAAACCGGATAAAACCGGATTGAACCGTTTTAAACCGGTTTAAACCGGATAAAACCAGACTGAACCGGTTTAAACTGGATAAAACCGGATTGAACCGGTTTAAACCGGTTTCAACTGTATAGAACCGGATAGAACCGGTTTAAACCGGATAAAACAGGATTGAACTGGTTTAAACTGCATAAAACCGGATTGAACCGGTTTAAACTGGTTTCAAACGGATAGAACCGGATAGAACCGGTTTAAACTGGATAAAACTGGATTGAACTGGCTTAAACCGGTTTAAACCGGATTAAACCGGATTGAACCGGTTCAAACCGGTTTAAACCTGATAAAACCGGAATGAAGTGGTTTAAACCGGTTTAAAACGGATAGAACCGGATAGAAATGGTTTAAACCGGATAAAACCGGATTGATCTGGATTAAACCGGTTTAAAACGGATAAAACCGGTTTAAACGGGATAAAACCGGATTGAACCAGCTTAAACCGGTTTAAACCGAATAAAACTGGATTGAATCGGTTTAAACCGGATGAAATCGGATTGAACAGGTTTAAACCTGTTTAAACCGTATAGAACCGGGTAAAACCGGTTGAAATCGGATAAAACCGGATTGATCCGGTTTAAACCGGTTTAAACTGGATAAAACCGGACTGAACCGGTTTAAATCGGTTTAAAGCAGATAAAACCGGATTGAAACGGATTAAACCAGTTTATACTGGATAAACCGGATTGAATCGGTTAAAACCGGTTTAAACCGGATAAAAACAGATTGTACCGGTTTAAACCGGATCAAACCGGATTGAACCGTATTAAACCGGTTTCAACCGGATAGAACCGGATAGAACCGGTTTAAACCGGATAAAACCTGATTGAACCGGCTTAAATCGGTTTAAACCGGATAAAACCGGATTGAACCGGTTGAAACCGGTTTAATCCGGATAAAACCAGACTGAACCGGTTTAGACCAGATAAAACCGGATTGAACCGGTTTAATACGGTTTCAACCGGATAGAACCGGTTTAAACTGGATAAAACCTGATTGAAACGGTTTAAACCGGTTTCAACTGTATAGAACCGGATAGAACCGGTTTAAACCGGATAAAGAAGGACTGAACTGGTTCAAACCGGTTTAAACCGGATAAAACCAAATTGAACCAGTTTAAACCCCATAAAACCAGATTGAACCGGTTTAAAACGGATAAAACCGGATTGAACCAGTTTAAACCGGTTAAAATCAGATAGAAATGGATAGAACTGGTTTAAACCGGATAAAACCGGACGGAACCGGTTTGAAATGGTCTAAACAAGATAAAACCAGATTGAACTGGTTTCAACCGGTTTAAACCAGAAAAAACAAGATTGAACCGGTTTAATCCGGATAAAACCGGATTGAACCAGCTTAAACCGGTTTAAACCGGATAAAATGGATTGAACCGGTTTAAACCGGATAAAATCGGATTGATCCGGTTTAAACTGGTTTAAACAGGATAAAACCGGATTGAACTGGTTTATAACGGTTTAAACCGGATAAAACCGGTTTAAACGGGATAAAACCAAATTGAACCAGTTTAAACCGGATAATACAAGATTGAACCGGTTTAAGCCGGATAAAACCGGATTAAACTAGTTTAAACCGGATAAACCGGATAAAACCGGATATAACCGGTTTTAACTGGATAAAACCAGAATGAACTGGTTCAAACAGGATAAAACCGGTTTAAACCAGATAAAACCGGATTGAAACGGTTTAAACCGGTTTCAACCAGATAGAACCGGAATGAACTGTTCTAAACCGGATAAAACCGGTTTAAACCAGATAAAACCGGATTGAACCAGTTCAAACCGGTTTAAACCGGATAAAACCGGAATGAACTGGTTTAAACCGGATAAAACCGGATTGAACCGGATGAAACCGGTTGAAACCGGATATAAACGGATTGAAGCAGTTTAAACCGGTTTAAAACTGATAAAACCGGAATGAACCGGCCTAAACCGGTTTAAAACTGATAGGACCGGTTTAAACTGGATAAAACCAGATTGAACTGGCTTAAACGGGTTTAAACCGGATAGAACAGGTTTAAACCGGATAAAACCGGATTGAACCGGTTTTAACCGGATAAAACCGCATTGAACTGGTTTAAACCAGTTTCAACTGGATAGAACCGGATAGAACCGGTTTAAACTGGATAAAACCGGATTGAACCAGCTTAAACAGGTTTAAACCGGATAAAACCGGATTGAACCGGTTCAAACCGGTTTAAACCGGATAAAACCAGAGTGAACAGGTTTAAACCAGATAAAACCGGATTGAACCGGTTTAAACAGGATAAAATCGGAATGAACTGGTTTAAACCGGATAAAACCGGACTGAACCAGTTTAAACCAGATAAAACCGGATTGAACCATTTCAAACCGGTTTTAACCTGATAAAACCGGAATGAAACGGTTTAAACCGGATAAGAACGGATTGAACCGGTTTAAACCGGATAAATCCGGATTGAACCGGTTTAAACTGGTTTAAAACAGATAGAAGTGGATAGAAACGGTTTAACCAGATAAAACCAGATTGAACCGGTGTAAACCGGTTGAAACCGGATAAAAACGGATTGAAAGGGTTTAAACCGGTTTAAACTGGATAAAACTGGAATGAACCGGCTTAAACAAGTCTAAACCGGATAAAACCCGATTGAACAGGCTTAAACTGGTATAAACAGCATAGAACCGGTTTAAACCGGATAAAACCGGATTGAACTGGTTTAAACCGGTTGAAACCGGATAAAACCAGACTGAACCGGTTTAAACCGGATAAAACCGGATTGAACCGGTTTAATACGGTTTCAACCGGATAGAACCGGTTTAAACCGGATAAAACCTGATTGATCCGGTTTAAACCGGTTTCAACTGTATAGAACCAGATAGAACCGGTTTAAACCGGATAAAACAGGATTGAACCGGCTTAAACCGGTTTAAACCGGATAAAACCGGATTGAACCGGTTCAAATCGGTTTAAACCGGATAAAACCGGAATGAACTGTTTTAAACCGGTTAAAACGGATAGAACCGGTTTAAACCGGATAATACCGGATTGAACTAGTTTAAACCGGTTTAAACCAGATAGAAATGGATAGAACTGGTTTAAACTGGATAAAACAGGAATGAACCGGTTTGAACTGGTCTAAACCAGATAAAACCGGATTGAACTGGTTTCAAACGGTTTAAACCGGATAAAACAAGATTGAACCGGTTTAAACCGGATAAAACCGGATTGAACCAGCTTAAACCGGTTAAAACCGGATAAAATCGGATTGAACCGGTTTAAACTGGTTTCAACCGGATAGAACCGGATAGAACCGGTTTAAACTGGATAAAACCGGATTGAACCGGCTTAAACCGGTTTAAACCGGATAAAACCAGATTGAACCGGTTTAAACCGGATAAAACCGGATTGAACCGGCTTAAACCGGTTTAAACCGGATAAAACCAGATTGAACCGGTTCAAACAGGTTTAAACCGGATAAAACCGGAATGAACTGGTTTAAACCAGGTTAAACCGGATAGAACCGGATAGAAACGGTATAAACCGGATAAAACCGGATTGAACCGGTTCAAACCGGTTTAAACCTGATAAAACCGGAATGAAGTGGTTTAAACCGGTTTAAACCGGATAAAACCAGACTGAACCGGTTTAAACTGGATAAAACCGGATTGAACCGGTTTAAACCGGTTTCAACTGTATAGAACCGGATAGAACCGGTTTAAACCGGATAAAACAGGATTGAACTGGTTTAAACTGGATAAAACCGGATTGAACCGGTTTAAATTGGTTTCAAACGGATAGAACCGGATAGAACCGGTTTAAACTGGATAAAACTGGATTGAACTGGCTTAAACCGGTTTCAACCGGATTAAACCGGATTGAACCGGTTCAAACCGGTTTAAACCTGATAAAACCGGAATGAAGTGGTTTAAACCAGTTTAAAACGGATAGAACCGGATAGAAATGGTTTAAACCGGATAAAACCGGATTGATCTGGATTAAACCGGTTTAAAACGGATAAAACCGGTTTAAACGGGATAAAACCGGATTGAACCAGCTTAAACCGGTTTAAACCGGATAAAACTGGGTTGAATCGGTTTAAACCGGATGAAATCGGATTGAACAGGTTTAAACCTGTTTAAACCGTATAGAACCGGGTAAAACCGGTTGAAACCGGATAAAACCGGATTGATCCGGTTTAAACCGGTTTAAACTGGATAAAACCGGACTGAACCGGTTTAAATCGGTTTAAAGCAGATAAAACCGGATTGAAACGGATTAAACCAGTTTATACTGGATAAACCGGATTGAATCGGTTAAAACCGGTTTAAACCGGATAAAAAAAGATTGTACCGGTTTAAACCGGATCAAACCGGATTGAACCGTATTAAACCGGTTTCAACCGGATAGAACCGGATAGAACCGGTTTAAACCGGATAAAATCGGATTGAAGCGGTTTAAACCGGTTCAAACCGGATAAAACCAGATTGAAACGGTTTAAACCAGATTGAACCGGCTTAAACCGGATAAAACCGGAATGAACTGGTTTAACCCGATTTAAACCAGAAAAACGGATTGAACCGGTTTAAACTGGTTTCAACCGGATAGAACCGGATAGAACCGGTTTAAACTGGATAAAACAGGATTGAACCGGCTTAAACCGGTTTAAACCGGATAAAACCAGATTGAACCGGTTTAAACCGGATAAAACCGGATTGAACCGGCTTAAACCGGTTTAAACCGGATAAAACCGGATTGAAGCGGTTCAAACAGGTTTAAACCGGATAAAAAAGGAATGAACTGGTTTAAACCAGGTTAAACAGGATAGAACCGAATAGAAACGTTATAAACCGGATAAAACCGGATTGATCCGCTGTAGACCGGTTGAAACCGGATAAAAACGGATTGAAAGGGTTTAAACCGGTTTAAACTGTATAAAAACGGAATGAACCGGCTTAAACAGGAATAAACTGGATAAAACCCGATTGAACAGGCTTAAACTGGTATAAACAGCATAGAACCGGTTTAAACCGGATAAAACCGGATTGAACCGTTTTAAACCGGTTTTAAACCGGATAAAACCAGACTGAACCGGTTTAAACTGGATAAAACCGGATTGAACCGGTTTAAAACCGGTTTCAACTGTATAGAACCGGATAGAACCGGTTTAAACCGGATAAAACAGGATTGAACTGGTTTAAACTGCATAAAACCGGATTGAACCGGTTTAAACTGGTTTCAAACGGATAGAACCGGATAGAACCGGTTTAAACTGGATAAAACTGGATTGAACTGGCTTAAACCGGTTTAAACCGGATTAAACCGGATTGAACCGGTTCAAACCGGTTTAAACCTGATAAAACCGGAATGAAGTGGTTTAAACCGGTTTAAAACGGATAGAACCGGATAGAAATGGTTTTAAACCGGATAAAACCGGATTGATCTGGATTAAACCGGTTAAAACGGATAAAACCGGTTTAAACGGGATAAAACCGGATTGAACCAGCTTAAACCGGTTTAAACCGAATAAAACTGGATTGAATCGGTTTAAACCGGATGAAATCGGATTGAACAGGTTTAAACCTGTTTAAACCGTATAGAACCGGGTAAAACCGGTTGAAATCGATAAAACCGGATTGATCCGGTTTAAACCGGTTTAAACTGGATAAAACCGGACTGAACCGGTTTAAATCGGTTTTAAAGCAGATAAAACCGGATTGAAACGGATTAAACCAGTTTATACTGGATAAACCGGATTGAATCGGTTAAAACCGGTTTAAACCGGATAAAAACAGATTGTACCGGTTTAAACCGGATCAAACCGGATTGAACCGTATTAAACCGGTTTCAACCGGATAGAACCGGATAGAACCGGTTTAAAACCGGATAAAACCGGATTGAAGCGGTTTAAACCGGTTCAAACCGGATAAAACCAGATTGAAACGGTTTAAACCAGATTGAACCGGCTTAAACCGGATAAAACCGGATTGAACCGGTTTAAACCGGTTTAAACCGGATAAAACCGGATTGAAGCGGTTTAAACCGGTTTAAACCGGATAGAACCGGTTTAAACCGGAAAGAATCCGTTTAAACCGGATAAAACCGGATTGAACCAGTTTAAACCGGTTTAAACCGGATAAAACCGGATTGAACCGGTTTAAAACCGGTTTACACCAGATAGAACTGGATAGAACCTGTTTAAACCAGATAGAACCGGATAGACCCGGTTTAAACCGGATAAAACCGGATTGTACCGGTTTAAACCGGTTTAAATTGGATAAAACGGGATTGAACTGGTTTAAACCGGATAAAACCGGATTGAACTGGTTTAAACCGGTTTCAACCGGATAGAACCGGATAGAACCGGTTTAAACCGGTTTAAACCGGATAAAACCAAATTGAAACAGTTTAAAACCGGATAAAATCAGATTGAACCGGTTTAAAACGGATAATACCGGATTGAACCAGTTGAAAACCGTTTAAACCAGATGGAAACGGATAGAACCGGTTTAAACCGGAAAAAACCGGATTGAACTGGTTTAATCCAGTTAAAACAGGATAAAACAGGATAGAACCAGTTTAATCCGATTAAAAAGGATAGAACCGGATAGAACGGTCTAAACGAGATAAAACCGGATTGAACCGGTTCAAACTGGTTTAAACCGGATAAAACCGGATTAAACCGTTTTAAAGCGCTTTAAACCGGATAAAACCAGATTGAACCAGTTTAAGCCGATTAAAACCGGATTGAACTGGTTTAAACCAGTCTAAACCGGATAAAACCAGATTGAACCGGTTTAAAACCACATAAAACCGGATTGAACCAGTTCAAACCGGTTTAAACCGGATAAAACCGGAGTGAACTTGTTTAATCCGGATAAAAACGGATTGAACCGGTTTAAACCGGATAAAACCAGATTGAACCGTTTCAAACCGGTTTTAAACGGATAAAAACCGGAATGAAACGGTTTTAAACCGGATAACTATCCGGATTGAACCGTTTCAAACCGGTTTTAAACGGATAAAACCGGAATGAACCGGCTTAAACGGATAAATCCGGATTGAACCGGTTCAAACCGGATAGAACTGGATAGAACCGGTTTAACCGGATAAAACCGGATTGAACCGGTTTTAAACCGGATAAAACCAGATTGAACCGGTTCACACCGGTTTAAACCGGATAAAACCAAATTGAAACAGTTTAAACCGGATAAAATCAGATTGAACCGGTTTAAAACGGATAAAACCGGATTGAACCAGTTGAAACCCGTTTAAAACAGATGGAAACGGATAGAACCGGTTTAAACCGGTTAAAACCGGATAAAATCGGATTGAACCGGTTTAAACTGGTTTCAACCGGATAGAACCGGATAGAACCGGTTTAAACTGGATAAAACCGGATTGAACCGGCTTAAACCGGTTTAAACCGGATAAAACCAGATTGAACCGGTTTAAACCGGATAAAACCGGATTGAACCGGCTTAAACCGGTTTAAACCGGATAAAACCGGATTGAACTGGTTTAAACCAGGTTAAACCGGATAGAACCGGATAGAAACGGTATAAACCGGATAAAACCGGATTGAACCGGTTCAAACCGGTTTAAACCTGATAAAACCGGAATGAAGTGGTTTAAACCGGTTTAAACCGGATAAAACCAGACTGAACCGGTTTAAACTGGATAAAACCGGATTGAACTGGTTTAAACTGGATAAAACCGGATTGAACCGGTTTAAATTGGTTTCAAACGGATAGAACTGGATAGAACCGGTTTAAACTGGATAAAACTGGATTGAACTGGCTTAAACCGGTTTAAACCGGATTAAACCGGATTGAACCGGTTCAAACCGGTTTAAACCTGATAAAACCGGAATGAAGTGGTTTAAACCGGTTTAAAACGGATAGAACCGGATAGAAATGGTTTAAACCGGATAAAACCGGATTGATCTGGATTAAACCGGTTTAAAACGGATAAAACCGGTTTAAACGGGATAAAACCGGATTGAACCAGCTTAAACCGGTTTAAACCGGATAAAACTGGGTTGAATCGGTTTAAACCGGATGAAATCGGATTGAACAGGTTTAAACCTGTTTAAACCGTATAGAACCGGGTAAAACCGGTTGAAACCGGATAAAACCGGATTGATCCGGTTTAAACCGGTTTAAACTGGATAAAACCGGACTGAACCGGTTTAAATCGGTTTAAAGCAGATAAAACCGGATTGAAACGGATTAAACCAGTTTATACTGGATAAACCGGATTGAATCGGTTAAAACCGGTTTAAACCGGATAAAAAAAGATTGTACCGGTTTAAACCGGATCAAACCGGATTGAACCGTATTAAACCGGTTTCAACCGGATAGAACCGGATAGAACCGGTTTAAACCGGATAAAATCGGATTGAAGCGGTTTAAACCGGTTCAAACCGGATAAAACCAGATTGAAACGGTTTAAACCAGATTGAACCGGCTTAAACCGGATAAAACCAGAATGAACTGGTTTAACCCGATTTAAACCAGAAAAACGGATTGAACCGGTTTAAACTGGTTTCAACCGGATAGAACCGGATAGAACCAGTTTAAACTGGATAAAACCGGATTGAACCGGCTTAAACCGGTTTAAACCGGATAAAACCAGATTGAACCGGTTTAAACCGGATAAAACCGGATTGAACCGGCTTAAACCGGTTTAAACCGGATAAAACCGGATTGAACCGGTTCAAACAGGTTTAAACCGGATAAAAAAGGAATGAACTGGTTTAAACCAGGTTAAACAGGATAGAACCGGATAGAAACGTTATAAACCGGATAAAACCGGATTGATCCGCTGTAGACCGGTTGAAACCGGATAAAAACGGATTGAAAGGGTTTAAACCGGTTTAAACTGTATAAAAACGGAATGAACCGGCTTAAACAGGAATAAACTGGATAAAACCCGATTGAACAGGCTTAAACTGGTATAAACAGCATAGAACCGGTTTAAACCGGATAAAACCGGATTGAACCGTTTTAAACCGGTTTAAACCGGATAAAACCAGACTGAACCGGTTTAAACTGGATAAAACCGGATTGAACCGGTTTAAACCG